>NW_026851329.1:0-173291 GCF_030913485.1 Colletotrichum godetiae | reverse complement strand
GTCTTCCCGTGGTTGGGGTTTGCTGGGCATCGGCATCCTGTCCTGTCGGGTCCGTCCCCCCTCACTCACGCGAGCTGCCGAGGGAGGAGGGTTCTCTTGCAGGCCCTGCTGCTGTACAGTTCCTTTCGTGCCCGGGCCCTATGCATCCAGATGGGGGTTCCTATCCTGTCCTGTCCTGTTCTCTACCAGGGGATGGAGCCCGGGATCGGTAGCTGCTGCTGAAGGGGTTTAGTAAGAGGGATTTGTGTCCCGAGGGGCATGTGCCTTCGTTGCCGCCGGTGCTGGCTCGTGGTAGACGTGGAGACCAAGTTCAAACCAACGGGCGCACGATGAATTGGAAAAGGTGAAGAAGTGAACCGGGATGAGCCATGGTTGAGAGCTCTGGAGGCCGCCTGCAGACTGGGTCTCTCTCCATCTCACACGCTATCCGTACGGAGAGAGACCTTACAGAGAGTGAGAGGATGCCAGTTTTGGAGGGGCGCGCGTGATGGGATCGACACTACCTTCCATGGTCCAGCGGGTTTTTCCTCACTCTCTCACTCACTCTCTCTCTCTCTCTCTCACTCACTCTAACTTTGTAATAGTCTCTGTGTGGGGTTTCCCTGGTCAAAGAGACTGAGGGAAATGCCGTTCGTCGTGGTCTACGTCAAACGAGCCAAATTAACAGCGCAAAAAGCTCCGAATTAAGCGCGGCCGAGGAGGGAGCAGCAGTAGCACCGTAGCACAAGCAGACTGCTGTTAGTCTCTTTCCCCTTCAATCCATGGTTTCGGCGCCGACCTCCAGAGTGAATGGCAAGCAGCCTACCCTGGCTTACAGGATTTTTGTCTGCCCAGTGCATTTGTTACAGTGATGAACGGGCACAGCCCCAGGCCCCAGAGTGCTGTCGGCACCGGCACATTCAGAGTAGCGGTGATTTGTACTGATTGGAGACTTTTGGTGTGTCGATCGCCGGGCAAAGACCAGATTGGGGGGTGTGTTTCTTGAGCGGCCGTTTTGGATCTGCTCGTTTTCGTCTTTTCTTTGAGGGACTTAGTCATGGAGAGGAAGCATCGCCATCGTCATGTTGTATGGAGTACTGTTGCAGGGCTTCAACGAGAGCAAGAGAAATCGCAGGCGAGTGGCAGTGTAAGTAAAAGTACGTACAAGCTGTAATTTCCAGCTGCTGTTACTCGCAATTCAGTCGGTACGTCCATGGTTTCGCTCTCTATTTCGCGGCCCGAGGTGTCTGGTAGAAAGCACAATAATAGAAGTAAACTAAACAACAAAGAAGAAGGAGACGGCACATGGGAGCAGGCCGATTACAAGCGGCAGACTAACAGACCGCCGAAGAAGCGGGATGGGCTTGTTGACGATGCGGCATTACCGCTTCTTACGCAGTAGAGCGCAACAATAAGCATCGACGGATCATGGCAAAGACTGGAGGGAGCAGCAACGGCGACGGCAATGTGTGGCGGTGGCCGCGGCACTGAGTTAGATTGACGCGGCTTTCTCCAAATGTTTCTCCAAAAAAAAAAAAAAAAAAAAAAAAAAAAAAAGTCGGTACATGCCGACTTCAAAGTTCCTTATTCTACAGAGCACACAGCAAGATTGATGACTGGCATGAGGGCGCCGGCGAAAGGGCCGGGTTTCTTTGGTGGGTGGTCTTCCGGCGGCTGTGGAGTCTCACAAAGATGAGTTCGTGAAGAAGCAAATGAGTATCCGTAATCCCTCAGCTATCCTCTTCGAGAGGGAACAAAAAAAAGGCGCACAATAGAGATGACGAGGGAAAAACAAAGGATAGCGTAGCTCGAGCTGGACTGGAGCTGCCTTCTGAATACTCTCCGATTGGTAAATGACGCGGCGTGGGATGGCGACCTTGAGCAGGCGAAATTGGGGGTGAAGACTGGATTCGGCATGCGTCTCGTCTAGCTTCCCCCAGCTTTTTTTCTGTGTAACCACAGAGCTCTCTGATGCATTGGAATGTTGGATGACACTTTGAAAGCAGCGACTGGCGCAGCCTGCAAGGCAAGTCAGAGGAATCACCTAGACGAAAGAGCAAAAATGCAGCCAGCAGCACCTCTGGATGTGGGCATCCCGGACGCGGGCACCGCTAACTGCTTGCAGCAAACCGAGACCTGAACTCTTGCTCCACACTCACAACTCACATTGCAGCGGCGGTCAGCTCGCTCCTGTGCCTGGCTCCAGTCCCCCGTGGTGGGTGTTGCTGGTGATGGATGGGGGTGGTGTTTGTTGTTGTTGGAGAAACGGTGAAAAAAGCATGTCGAGAGCACTTGCACCAGAGAGGGAATGGATTGTGGCAGTGCCAGCGCCTATCGGGTCTCCTCCGCTCCTCCATGTCGTTCTCCTCCGTGTTCCCCTTCTCCTTTGCAGCAGTGTCTACTCTGCATTCTCGTGTGAACCTGTGAGCCAGTCGTGGGAGGCAGACAATAATCAGGAAAGGAAACTATTAGCGGGACCAATTCTTTCATTCTCTGCCTTCAACCTGTGTACTTCGGCTGGAGCAGCAGAGCTGGATTCAAGCTAAGCTACCTTGGCTGAGAGGATCTCAAATGGACGGATGGATCGATGGGGCGGCCAGTGGGATGAGTGCAAAAACCAGATGCAGGGCTGTAGGGGAGGGGGGAGACGGTAACGGGTTCTGCGGGCAAGGGAAGGGAGGGGCGTGAACGAGAAGGGGGTGGGTAGGGGACCATCGGAGGGTAAGGGGAGCTTTTCTGTGTGTCTCAGTGAGTCTTGTCATGGACTCGTTCCTCTGGGAGAGATGATGGAGGTCGAGAGAGGGAAGAACAAGAGAGCAGAGACGGGAACAAGAACAAGATCAGAGGATGGATCATGGACCAGAAAGCACATGGGTGCGGGAGCCCTCTTCCTCCTCCTCCTCCTCCTCCTCCTCCACACAACCTCCACAGCCCGCACCAAAGCCAAGCCAAGTAATAAGTGGTCAGCATCGCCAACCTGGTCAAGCATCTCTGGTATCCATACTCCGTAGACAGTTACACTACCGAGTACGGAGTAGGTGTCTAGCAAGACAGGAAGGGCTAAGGCAAGGTAGAGGACGGGTATCGAGCGTGGTGCCGCGAGCACGGGGCAAGATGCGCCAAAACCTTGATTGGTTGTCACTGGCAAAGTCCTCTGAGAGCCTCCCTTGCGCCAAGAGATACTTGGATATCCAACTCTCAAGACTTCACCAACGTGTAATTTCGCATCAACGCCTCCAACCCTTTCTATGAGCGATTTATCACCCTCAATACTTGCAACCCTTTTTTACTTTGAACCAGGTCGGGTGTTTACCTACCATAGCCGTGCCTTGTCTCTCTCTCTCTCTCTCTCTCTGTCAGTCTCTGCCGCTGCTCCCATTTTTATTTTTATTTTATTTCAATTTTCTTCTTCTCTCGTTCTAAACGCCCTCCCCCCAAGCCAACCACCACACACACCCCCGTCCACCCATTTCGTCTCCTCCAAAGCGCAACCGAGCCTCCTGAGTCCTGCCCCCCTTGGTGCGGCCGCACGCAACGTTGTTTCTGTGACACGCCTCTCGCTCTTGATTTGGACACCTTTTATTTTTATTTTATTTTTTCATTTTTTTTGCTTGCTGGCCCTGCTCATTTCAAAACAGCCCGGCCTGGCTTAGCCGCGCCGGAGCAAAAAGTCTCGCGCATGAGGGCATGAGATTCCCGTCCTTTCTGTCAGACTTGTCGGCCACAGTACGCTCGGCACGTTGGATTCCCCGTGCCATTTCACCGCCTCCTGGCGCCGTAGATACAACCAGCCGTCCAACCTCCATCCTTCTTCGCACGTCGCCCGTCTCCCGTCGGCCATGGTCGTTGTGTCGTCGTCTAGGTAGTAAGGATAGCTGCTGATGTTGCCTATAACGGTCAGGTCTTGGCCTTCAGGCCTTGTTCCTGTTTGTCATTGCTCACCACCTTCGTCCTCATCGCCCATGCCTTGTCGTGTCTCTTGTATCGTCTGGCCTGTCTGATCTGGGGAACGCGACTTTGAACTTGCACCCCCATTCCCTCCTTCTTTCTTGACTATACGCCCTGCCCATCCCATCCACCTGCTCGGGAGTCAGAAAAAAAGCCGCTCGCTTGGTGTTTCCCGTCCTCCTCCCCTCCCTTTCCTGCGCCCAAAACAGGCTCATATTGTGTTCCTCTTACTTGACACCATCCCAAGTCGATCCAAGTCAAGCAAAGCGTCGAGTCCCAGCCCATGCCATGTGATGGAATAATGCGGATGCCGCAATTTCCGCAAGGGCGGTGCGGCGTGTACAGTACCGTACCTTTTGGGAGCTGTTGATTGTCTCTCGTAAACATTTGCATACACAGATGCCAAGAGCTCGTGATAGACGTGAGGGTTAAGACGGATACCCTCTTCTGGACTTCCCATCCATGCTCTCGTCTCGTGGCCCTGCCGTGTCCATTTCTTATATAAGTCCCTGGAGGTTTTGCAGGACGTTGCAGTGCAGATCTGCTCACAGACTCGCTCACTTCTCACTTCTCTCCCTTCTCTCCCTCTCCTCTCTGAGTGAGGCCTCCCTCCTGTTGTTGTTACTCTGAGCTGTCCTAACAACCCGGAAAACCCTATTCTACCCTACCCTTATTCTTATCTTGAAATCACGTTACACCAAAAAAGTTGACAGTCCAAAAAAGACCGCATAGAAAAAAAATGGACGACGAGGTTGAGCTCAAACACCAAAAGGAGGCGGCTGGTGACCGTATTCGCTGGGACGCCGACGAGGAGGCCGGCAGGAAGGCTCACCGCTCTAATGCTGGCCCGGCTCTTCATCATGCCCGGTCAAACACGTCAATGTCTATACACTCGGTCCGGTCGAGACGCAACTCCATCGACGCTGCCGCTGAGCTTCCCATCCAGTACCGCACGGTGTAAGTGTGGAAACATGCGACTTTGAAAGAAAAGAAAAACATGACAAGAAATGCCTCATCAACATCTTTCCCTCGGCTAACAACACTCTTCGCAAAGTTCTTTTGAGATTGAAGAGTACAAGTCAAAAACCGAAGCCGTCAAGAAGGCCAAAAATGTCGCAACAGGTTCGTAAAGTCATCTAACAAGCCTCTTCTTGTTCTGTTGTGTTTCGAAAACAGAGTGAACTACAGCGACTAATACCATCTGCACTTTCTGCAGAACTCTCGGAACTTGAATGGCACACCCTCTCCGTCGACGAGGTCCTCAGACGTCAGTCGTCTTCCCTCGCAGACGGCCTCTCTCCGGACCAGATCCAGCGCCGCACAGCACACTATGGCAAGAACGCGCCCTCTCCCGCCCCGACAAATCACACGAAACGCATCCTCGGATACTTCTTCAAGGGCTTTGGTACTGTCCTCCTCGTGGCTTCCATCCTCGTCTTCATCGCGTGGAAGCCCCTGGGAAGCCCGCCCGCCGTGGCTAACCTGGCGCTGGCCATCGTGCTGCTCGCCGTGTTCTTCATCCAGGCTGCCTTTAACATGTGGCAGGACTGGTCCTCTTCCAGGGTGATGAATTCCATCAAGACTATGCTGCCTGAGAACTGCATGGTTATCCGTGACGGCAACCAGGTTGAGCTCATGGCTGAGAACATCGTTCCTGGTGATATCCTCATTGTCAAGTCGGGCAACAAATTGCCAGCCGATGTACGTTTCATCAAGGTCTCTTCTGATGCAAAGTTTGACAGAGCTATCTTGACTGGTACGTTGTTTTCTATTTATATTTTGCATCCAATTAGGCACCCCTGATCCATAACGTTGATCCTATTCCAGTGTTGGATTTGATCACTGACAAGGTACAAAACAACAGGAGAGTCCGTACCTTTGCCTGCTGCTGTCGATTCGACCGATAACAACTACCTCGAGACTCGATGCATCGGTCTTCAGGGCACACATTGTGTCTCTGGCACTTGCACTGGTATTGTCGTGGCCACCGGCGACAATACCATTTTCGGACGCATCGCTAAGCTGACCAACGAGCCCAAAAAGGGGTTGACGACTTTGGAACGCGAGGTTTTGCACTTTGTGCTGATCATCTGCTCCATCATGTTCCTCATGATTGTGCTTGTCTTGATTGTTTGGTATGCCATCAAGCCAGATCCACGTATAATCAGGGGTCAAATGCTAACTGTTAATTCTTTACGAACAGGGGTACATGGCTTAGGAAACAGTATCCTAACTGGATCAACGTTCCCAACTTGATCATCTCTTGCGTCTCTGTCGCCGTGGCTTTCATTCCCGAGGGTCTGCCCGTTGCTCTGACGGCAAGCATGACCATCAGCGCCAACATGATGCGGAAGAATAAGATTCTGTGCAAGTCGCTCAAGACTGTCGAAACACTTGGATCCGTCTCGATTATCTGTTCCGACAAGACGGGTACACTCACTCAGGTAAGTTGCACTGTTATTCATACTTCATCTACTATAGTCCAGAGACTGACCAATCACCTTGCAGAACAAGATGATCGTTACAGAGTGTGCCATCGGTACCATGAAGATGACGGCCGACGGTGCCCGGGACAAGATCGCAGTCGACCGACACAACCACCCCAATAACAACTCGTTGGAGCAGCTTCGTGCGCTGGCTGGTCTCTGCAACGCTGGTCAGTTCGATGCCGCAACCGTTCGCTTGCCGCTCCACGAGCGCGTCATCCACGGTGATGCTACGGACCAGGCCATCCTGCGCTTCTCCGAGAGCCTGGGTCAGACCGCCGAGCTGCGCCGCTGCTGGCAGACAAAGTACGAGCTTGCCTTCAACAGCAAGAACAAGTACATGATTCGGGTCCTCGGCATGTCACACCCCGACGGGCTCTCCCTTGCTTTGCCTTCTGACACTGCTTCGGTGTTCCAGCCTGGCGATGTGTAAGTCTCCATCTTGAACATGATTTCAAAGGAAGAACATTATCTAACACAGCAACTAATCTAGTTTGTTGACCATCAAGGGTGCTCCTGATGTGCTCATGCCAAGATTGAGCAACTACGTCAATCCTGCCGGATACACTACTTCTCTGGATCCTTCAACCCGTGCATCTATCGAGCAGATTAAGGATGATTGGTCGGCCCAGGGACGTCGTGTGCTATTGCTCGCTCGCAAAGCCATCTCAAGATCTGCCCTCAAGGGCCACCCGTCTGACAGCGCCTACGAGATGGAAATCAACAACCAGGCGAAATCCGGTCTTACGCTCGTCGGTCTTGTCGGAATCGTCGATCCTCCCCGTCCCGAAATTCCCGAGGTTATGAACACACTTCGCGGCGCAGGCATCCGCATCTTCATGGTAAGCTGCTCCCGATAATCTATTGGACCTCTAGATCACGCAGAAGACTGACTAAATACAGGTTACCGGTGACTTTGCTCTCACTGCCCAGGCCATCGCAGCCGAATGCAACATCATCAGTGTTCCGCGCTCGCAAGTCGACGACATTTCTGCTCTCCAACGCATCAACCACGTCGACCCCTCGATCAAACACATCGTGGACGACCTCGAGTCCTCCCCGCGTCAAGCCCTCGTTCTCTCCGGGCCCGAGTTGATGACCCTCAGCGAAGAGCAGTGGGATCAGCTTGCTCAATACCAGGAAATCGTCTTCGCTCGCACGACGCCAGAGCAGAAGCTCCGCATCGTCCGCGAACTGCAATCCCGTCACGAGATCGTAGGCATGACCGGTGACGGCGTCAACGACGCACCCTCACTGCGCGCCGCTGACGTCGGCATCGCATTGGGTTCCGGAAGCGACATCGCCATTGAGGCCGCCGACATGGTTCTGCTTGATTCCTTCTCCAGCGTCGTCGAGGCCCTGCGGTATGGACGCATGATGTTCGACAACCTTAAGAAGACCGTCGCCTACCTCCTCCCTGCTGGTAGTTTCTCCGAGTTCTGGCCCGTCATGACCAACGTCCTCTTCGGCATCCCCCAGATCCTCAGCAGTTTCCTCATGATCATCATCTGTCTCTTCACTGACGCTGCTGCGGCCATTGCCATGGCCTACGAGGCGCCCGAGGCCGATGTGCTTCTTCGCAAGCCCCGTGTGCCTGGAAAGGACCGCCTCGTCGACTGGCAACTTGTCGTGCAGTCCTACGGTCTTGTGGGTGTTTTGGAGACTTTGTCTTCGTTCGCCATGTCCTACTGGTACCTGGAGCGCAACGGCATCAAGTTTAGCGACATTTGGTTTTCCTTTGGCAACTTGCCTTCATCTATCGACCCGGACTACTACCAGCAGAAACTTAACGTCGCAAGCTCAATCTACTTTGTCAACCTCGTCGTCATGCAGTGGTTCAACCTCCTGGCCATCCGCACCCGGCGGCTGTCGCTGTTCCAGCACCCGCCCATCGGTAACAAGCGCACACAGAACCTCTACCTCTTCCCCGCCATAATCTTTGCGCTCTTGATGGCCATCTTCTGGCTGTACGTTCCCGAGTTCCAGACGACGCTCGCTACGGCCCCTGTCCCTGTCGAGTACTGGTTTCTGCCGATGACTTTTGGTCTGGGTATTCTTCTCATTGACGAAGCGAGAAAATTTGCTGTGCGAAAGTGTCCTGCGGGCATTATTGCCAAGTGTGCATGGTAGATGTAGATACCGGCGTTGGATTTGGGGATCGTGTACTGCAAAGAAAATACCCCAGGGCGCAAGGACTTTTCTAATGGGAGTAAAGGGGATGACATAGTGTTCTTTTCTTTCTCATAGCAAGCGAGCCAGCGTTGACTCTGCGAGCAAATCTAACCATTCTATTTCAATTGCATTTGACTTGAAGTTTTGCATTAGCCTAAGATTCCCATTCCCATCGACCAACGTGCAATGTTTGGAACATTATTCGCACATCTTTTGTCCATTGACTTGAGTTGTGAGCCCGAACGTCATACGAGATAATTCCGGCCGTCGTTGTCACGGTGCTGCCCGAGATGTAGTGATTGTCTCTAATTCCACCCATTCAAGTTTTTCTTAACATGAGATTATATTTGGCCTATCTGGCCAACCAATTGTAAGTCTTACCGTTCATGTACGTGAATCAACTTGTCAAACTTCGTCCATCTGTAGACGATTCAAGCTTCTCTCCTTGATCATCGGAAATGGGCATCCATAGCTTACCCAGTTCAAAGAGCACTTATTCATGGATCTACAGGGCGGGTTGCTTAAAAGGTCCAGGCTAGGACACTGGATATCACTCGTCTTCCTCGTACCAATGGATGCCGAGTTGCTCAAAATACCATGCGATCTAGTCTATGAGAAGGGGAATGGCATTTTTCTTGCATTACCTAGCGCGATTCGGGTCGATTAGGATCCAAGACAAGCTGTGGTGTTATTTGCAATTGAGTTCTGTCCTGCCTATTTCCAGAAAGAAAGTTTGTCTTAACGGTGGTAGTCGATGAAAAAGCTCCTCTAGATACTCCGGGATTTCTTGCGTTTCGAATAGGTCAGACCCGTCAATGGCCTTCGAAGGTCCATCAATCCCGTGATAGTCGAGGCCGTGCGGCTCTAAGCTGAGTAGAGTTCAGGCCTCAAGCCGAAATCTTCCGAATAATTCTAGGAAAACATCACGTTTGATGACCTCCAGCCTCCGCGCGGCCGCAAATGACAATGCGTCGCTAGCTGGGACTTTGGATCTTGGAGTACAAGCTACTACCGCTTCTGGAAAGGCTGCCTTTCGAACCGAGCGACCCCGACCTTGGCATACGGCGCCGATCTATAGGCGTTCTTGGCGACGCATGCCTGGCACGCCTGGGCGACTGGGATGAGGTAGATGGCGTAGAAGTAATACGGACATTGGTGCCGCGCTGTCGAACCAGCGTGAATCTTTCTAATCGGCATTTACGAGCGTGCTGTTCTGATGAGGTTTCGTACAGCACGCGCCAGGTAACGTCAGCACTAAGTCAATCCTTCGATAGTGACAACTCCTACGATCTCCCGCGTACGGACAAAAGGACTTCCTATGACTGGTTATCGAGCAGACTCGAACGGTAAAAAGTGTATGCGAAAGTACCTCCTATGGCCGTTAATCAAGTAGATTCAGCCAGTGACAAACTAAGTCTGGCAACCCCAGATGCAGCAAGGATGCGATGAAAGAAATATAAAGCCATCGTCAATGCACTCTGGGGTTTTCTAGCTTGCAACACAGGCCCCAGAACTATTTGAAACCCCACGCCACCGCCCGGATGAAGTCTCCGAGTTTATTTCGTGCTGCCTTCAACCCATTCGAGGCGCCCAACGACACGGCAGGAAACCTGCAGGGAACTGGATTCCGACCCACAATGATGGATTCAAGTTGGACACACATCAACGACGGCTGGAACGCGGCAGAGCTGCTCTTTGAGAAGCACCACGTCTTTCTCGAAATCTTCTGGATCTCGAGCACGTACCTGCGTTTTCTAGTGCCAAGTTGGAGGAAAGTTTCGACGCCGACTCATGCAAAGTATACAGCGCTGCCCTGGATTCCTCTAATGATCCATGTCATCCTCGGAACCATCGAGCTGGCCCGATACTATTATCCTCTTGTGGTCACCGGTGAACCTCCCGTGCCAAACCTGATTGACCTCGTTCTTGGACTGGCCTTCTCGGCCGGAAGCTTCCATCTAGCTGCGTATGTCCGCGAGGGGAACATCCCCTTCATCAGAACCACATTCCAGGCAACCGCTCTGCAGCGAGCGCTTGCCTCCACGTTGGGGTACGTGCATGGTGACGCGCAGTGGCACCGAGCGTCCGTCAAACTGCTGAACAACTTCACCTGGGTCCGGTGGCTCCTCGCGTTCGGGAAGCATTTCCAGGGATTCCGAACGTATGGGGACAGCTTCACGGCCAGCGTGGTCATGGCTCACCCGCTTTCTTTGTGGGAGGGAGACTACCCCGCGGGGATTCCTCTCTACGCCTCCATCGTGCTCATGTTGCTGGCCGTCGACAAGTGGGCATCACGAAAACTAGACGGAAAGTGAGTTGCGCTAGAAGACCGGACGATCCAATACCGCCGTCCAAAATTGTGGTTTTTGGGCTGACCTGAACGTCACAGACCAGGGTTCGTCCCCCGCGTTCTCGCGCAATCCGGACTTGTCACCGTGAAGAATGGTTATTTCGAAACGTCGACGTCTGGGGAAAAGCTGGAGTAGTTTGGGTTGTGCGAACATGCGTGTTGGAGGTTGGAGAAGGAAACTTTCTGGGCACGTCACGGATTCCGCGAGAAGTTTTGCTTTCGGCTGCGCACATTACAGATACACGCTTAGAATTGTCGCGGAACAAGGTGGAACCATGGCTCACAATTGACACATTGTTTACAGTCACATCAGAATGATTACTTACTATCAGGATTCAACGTTTCAAGTTTTCCGACTCTTGGCTGCTCCTTATTGAGTAACGTGGTCGTAAAGAGTTTGCAAATGAGTATTGGCAAAACAGTCACAAGAGAGCCGCAACCGCAGGAACCAATGTGGACTCGGTAAACCTCCGAGGCGCGGATGGATCACCGCATCTCGCATGCAGGTTACGGACCCAATCCCAAGTGCCGCAGCTAGTGGTCATACACCTGCATTGGGCAAAGCTCGCCGTGAAAAGGGAGAGCGAAGCCGATCGGCTCGTCGCATTCGTAGCGAGTGCCGTCAGCCGCCAGGGTCCGGCCGGCGAGGTGAAGAACACGAGGGCTGTCCTGAGACTTATATGCTTCCAAGATTCCAGCCCCTTTCCACGCACAAGAATGATGAGATCTGATCGAAGAGGGAAAGGAACGGGCGCGGGCCTTATGCCGGCCTTATGCCGCTCATTAATTGCGCGCCTTCTAGAAGGCGATAGCGTGTCTTACTAAGTTACGCCGTGCATTACGCCGTCGTCACTATCCCCGTTCGCGCCGTGTTCTCAACGCCGCGAGTCAGCCAGCCGTTCGTGACGTGGGGGTCTTTTCGGTTCGAACATCCACTGATAGTGGTCCTTTTGGTCAACTCTTGGCCTACGTTGGGGCCTTGGCATCGCCTGCTGCCGTCTTGGCTGCTGTTGCTTAATTTTCGCCGCATTGCATGGCATTGTTATCAGTGCTGGGCGGATCATCTTCAACGGTTCGACCGTTCAACGACACTTCAACAGATGCGCCGTGTGTTTCTAGGTGGAACCTTTTCCCACAATCCATACGCCGAACCATCCATTGCATCCGTAGTCTTCTAAGGCCTGCATCTAAGCTCGTACGACCAAGCTTTGGCTTTTTCTGCCCCCTCCTTAGCCGCCATGAACCAAAGGCCGGTTCCGCAGCCTGCTTGCTGGATGGTGGGAGGGATTTAAGCAGCAAGGCGGGACCTGGGAGGGTCGTCATGAGCGAAGGCGGCGAATAGGTGGAACGACAATTCGTCTGAGCGTCTCCACGGGGGAGGTGTGATGAAGCTATCGCCTTCAGGGAAACGGGACGGGTGTGGCTGGCTCGGTCGACTTCCGTCCTAGCCCTGGCCGACTCAACCGGGCCACGCACAACGGAGCGTAGTCGGCATTGACGACAGAGGAAGGCCCGCCGCCGCCCGTACGAAAACTTCTTAGCTTTGGCTCACCTTACGCTGGTCTACTCCGTCCTGCTCCGTACGCTAGATACCTTGTCGAGCACTCCCCAGGCCCGCCATGGCCATCTCCCCTCTCCTTCTTTTCTCCATCTTTTACTCGCAGCCTCTCCACATTGCTGACCCTTACCTCAACGGAGAAGCAAGCTCGTTTGGAGTTTGGATTATGAATCTGCCTTTGCGGTCAGAATCCCGCGGGGTCTCCGCAGACTTTCCCCACAAGGGACAGTCACATTGAGATGAACGCGGTCCGCTAGGTGAAATTCCTTAAGAGTGAGGTCGCCTCGCCTCTCTGTCGTGGGCTCTTAGTCTGGTTCTCTATCCCATCCTCGTCGACTGTCTGTTCTCATTCCTACCGTGCGGACATACAATCAGGCTGAAGCGTCACCCGTCACCTGAAGAATTCGGATCACAGCCGTGCGCACACACATCAGTCCCAACAATGGGTGCGAACTACTTCGGCCAAACGGGCAATGCCCTGAGTGTTCTCCAGATCGCTCTGGTCGTCTGCCCGGCTTTCATCCTCTTCGGATACAACCAGGCTGGCCTCGGTGGTCTCCTCACCACTGAGGATTGGGTCAAGACCTTCCCTCAGATCGATACCGTCAACACCACCGGCGAGACCAAGAACGCCAACTCAACCCTCCAGGGTTTCGTCGTTGCTACCTTCACCATCGGTGCTCTCTTTGGCTCTCTCTCGTGCTCCTGGTCCGGAAACGCTTTCGGACGTCGCAACGTCATCTTCTTTGCTGGTGTCTGCACTCTCATCGGAGAGATCCTCGAGTGCGCTTCCTTCCACCTGGCCCAGCTTATCGTCGGCCGTCTCATCGTCGGTTTCGGAGTCGGTCAACTCAGTTCTATTGTGCCCGTGTGGCAGAGTGAGACCTCCGGCGCCGCGAACCGTGGTCGCCAGGTTGTCCTCACTGGTCTCTTCACTTGCGTCGGTTATGTCTTGGAGAGCTGGATCAACCTTGGCTTCTGGGAGTTCAAGACTGGCCCCGTCACCTGGCGTCCCCCTATTGCCATTGCCATCCTCTTCTCCTTGATGTTGATGGGCAGCATCTACTTCCTTCCTGAGTCTCCCAGATGGCTCGTAATGAAGGCCCGATCTGCCGAGGCCCGTTCTATCATCGCCGCTTTCCGGGGTCTTCCTGAGGACTCCCTCGAAGTCCAGGCCGAGGTTGCTGGCATCGAGCACTCTCTTGAGGAGACTACACAAAACGCCGCCAAGCTCTCCGATATGCTCAAGATGGGCGACGACAAGCTCGCCTACCGATTCGGACTCTGCATTCTGCTCCAGTTCTACCAGCAGATGTCAGGAAGCAACTTGGTGTCAGTCTATGCTCCTATCCTGTTCCAGCAGAACTTGGGCATGGAGCCTGAGCAATCCAAGGCCCTGGCCGGAGGTGCTCTTACCTGGAAGTTCCTCTCGTCGTTCTTGGCCTTCTTCGCCATTGACCGATTCGGTCGCCGTGCTGTCTTCATCTTCAGTGGTTTCGGAATGGCTGCCTGCATGACCTGCCTTGCCATCACGACATCCTTTCCCAAGGACAATCAGGCTGCCCAGATTGCCGCTGGTTGCTTCATCTACCTGTTCAATACCTTCGTACCTATCGGTTTCTTGGGTGCCAACTTCTTGTACTGTACTGAGATTGCGCCCATCCGTCTCCGCATGGCCATGTCTTCCATCTCTACTGCCAACCACTGGCTCTGGTAAGTCGCAACTGCATCTCGCATCTTCTCATCATGACTTCTTACTAACAGTCGCTCAGGAACTTCATCGTCGTCATGGTCACCCCCGTTGCCCTCAACACGATCGGCTACCAATACTACATTGTCTACGCCGTCATCTCGGCCTGCATTCCCGTCAGCGTTTACTTCCTCTTCCCCGAGACTATGGGCCGCAACTTGGAGGAGATCGAGCTTCTGTTCAAGGAGTCTCCTTCTGTGTTTGCTACGGTCAAGTTCGCTAAGAACCGACCCATCGCAATGCCTCAGGAGTTTGAGAGCGACAAGCCATCGCAGAAGGCTGATTACGTTGAGAAGCAGACGGATGACTCTGCGTAATGTAAAATCGAATAATTTGGCGGATGGGAATATGCAGGATGGACATTACAGGAACAGTTCAGCATTAGCAAGCGGAAGTCTCTTTTTCTTAGCGAAATGAATCAAAAGTCATGATCTTGGTATCTGCGGATACCACACCCAAATACTGCTCAACTTGCTATAACTACACGTGAAGCGCCCTATCCCATGGTTACACAGCCATTTCAACCACCCAAAAATGCTCAAAGATGAATAATGAAGAGAGCTGACAGAATGACGAAGCCACTTGGCTGTGGCACTACAGTGGCGCTCTTGGTCCCTTGAACATTGTGGTGTTTTGTTATTCCCGGGTCCACTCGTGAGCGGCACGTTTCCTCCACGGACTCGGGATACCTGGAAGCAAGGCGAATGTAGCTCACCTCGACGCTGACATCTCCCCATCAAGCACGTTTTCAGACGCGTGATAATTAGGTAATGGCTTGTATGGAATTCGAATGCGGGGAAAGTTGTATGTCTCGCACTGCTCAATTGTTTAGGTGACCTTCATTGGCGTTCACTGTGACTGTATCGTTGAAATGATGAGGGGGTGAGCTAGGTAGTGAGAGAGGTAGGTAGTGCTGAGCGCTCATGACGAGAATGAGAGCATCGTGACTGAGTAAACCACGAATGAAGGCCAGTCTCGATGGAATACATTTCGAAAACAAGGAGCTGCAGATACAAAAACTCAATTGAATTTCCCATAAACCTCGTCGCGTCAGATCAGACCAACCATATCAGCGTCTTCATGGGGGAGGATCAATAGTGCTTATCTATGCATATTCAGATGCCATGGATCTTGTGAGATTGCGAGGAGGTCAGACGCGTACCTGTCCGGGCCGCATCTGATAGTGACCGCCAACATTTGTCTGGTCTTACTTGCAGCTACACTAAGCCCCAATCTGGCAGGAAACACAGGCTCAGATGCCTTGAACGTAACATCAACAGGGCTGATAAGCTGGGGTAAGACCACTGTGCCTGTTGGGGTGCCATGCTCCAGTTGGCCATGGGACGATCGAGGCCTCTTCCGCATGTTGGCTGCGCAATATTGATCACCGCGACATCATCCAAGCTTGCAACGGTCAACCTGTCAGCGGCGCGATGCAACAGCAATGCAGCATCTCGTATTCGTCTATGTCTTGGCAGTCGCTGCACCGTCGGGGTGCGATAAGTCGCAAAGCTTATATCGTGCCTTCGCGCTCTCCGAGTAGAAAAGCTCTGGGCGTGTGCATGTAGAATTCCGATTTCAAGACATTTATTTGATCAAGTTCAACGACACGATGCTCGCCTTGATCCTCAAAACCGTACTATCGGCTGCGGCTGTCGTGTCAGCGTGCACCCCTCCGACAGAACCTCTTTCCAACAACATAACCGAGGGCTTCGGAATTCAGATTCAGAATGCTTCAGTTCCCATCATCCACAATCGCTACATCAACTTGTGGTCGGCGGGCGGCGGTGACCAGCATCTCTACTTGAGCCCCGCTGGAGACTCTGCTTTCAACTTGACTCTAGTCAACGGCGTGCTGTCGAGGGGAATCATTCATGCCGTCATCAATGGAGAGGTAAGCTAATCAGTCGAGTTTTGGCATAGGCGTTTCATTGACAGCTCGTAGTACACTGCAGACGACAACACGACCAAGATGTTCATGACGGAGCGCGGAGACCCCAAGGCCTTCTTCCAGCCTGTCTATGGATGCAACCCGGACACGGATGCTGTTCAGGTCGAGTTGGACTTCGTTTCTAGAGCCGCTGTTCCAGGTGGTTTCATCTGCTTCAGAAGTGCGTCTGGAGACAGGCACGAGGCAAGATACTCGCCTCCCGGTAACACAGGTAAGCTTTTCTCTTTCCATTTCTTGAACAACCTTTCTCTCTGAACGGAACGACACCGCTTCTCTCTCTCTCTCTCTCTCTCTCTCCCTCCATCTGCGATATGAGCTCGGAACTGACAGATGCTCTAGTCATCAGAGCAGACCGTCCTTGCTACGAGGTAACGTTGGCTGTGGTTCCTGCTCCGGCAGCGTGAAAAGAGCTGAAGGCAAAGGTGTCAACATTATGAAGAGAAATGAATGCTTCGATCGAACACAAAGAAAGTCTCATTGAGCTGATGGTCCTGAGCTCATAATTTGACTTCATGAAGTACAACAGCGTGATCTTCCCTATTAAATACCTTGATGTAGTGAATTATCACCTTGTGAATCGATGCAAACCTCAGAATGATTAAACAGAAATGCACAAGGTAAAAGTCGCTAAAAGCAATAAATAGGGCGTTATAATAATAAGTCCTAATGACTATCTATTCAGTATTTCTCAGAGGAGAATTGATGCAATACGAAATATGTTTTGTACGTAGAGGGCCAGTGAGCATTTCGCACCTATTAGGAGGCTTGATGTATCATTAACTCACGTGAAACATGCCCGCCGAAAGCGCTGGGGAATCCTTGCCGAGGTCCAACTCGCTTGCCTGACAGCGACGCTCCGACTTGCAAACAACAACTCATCGCCAAATTCGCTTCATCACACAAAAGCCACGCCTCTGCAATTGCTTCTTCCCGCCAGGAGCTGTAATTCATCATGGGTCGAGACCAGAATGTCGAAAACTTACCGCAGACGGTCGCTGAACTAGAAGCCCTCCCTTGGTGTCGGGCACTCCTCACAAGCCCAAGAGTTACAACTTTCATTCCACCATCCCGCGTCCCAGAAAATGTCAATCTACACGACAGATTCTTCGGTAAAACGCTCAACAACTCGACTGGTGTACCGGCTTGCATTAGCTTCCATATCGAGGCCCCGGGTCGATCTCTCATCACAGAACTCTCGTCCCTATTCGCGCTTTCAAGAGGGGTTGATGGCTATCCCAACATCGCGCACGGTGGCATGACTGCAGTGCTCATCGACGAGGTTCTTGGCGTCTTAATTCAGAGGAACATGGACACAGAGCGAGACGACCCGATCTTCAAGATGAACACAGTGACCTCTTCGATGAACATCAAATACCTCAAGCCTATCAAAACGCCAGGTGTTGTGCTAGGAACTGGGCAAATCAAGGAAATTCGTGGGAAGAAGATCGTGCTTAGAGCTGTTCTCAAAGACGCAGATGGTGTGGAGCTGGTGATCTGCGACTCAATATGGATTGGTATCCCTAGAGTAAAGATGTAGCATGACTCTAGAAAGAGTTGGAAAGAACATGTACATACGCCTGCGCCATTCAACATTTGGTCTGCGCACATGCAACTTCCGGCCTACATCGTAATCCACGAGAGTGGCAATTTGGCAGGGCTTCAGGTCTCTAGATGTGATTTCCATATGGTCTTGAGGCAGCTTCAACTTTGAATTTTTGCAAGGCTAACACCTTCAAGATCCCAGGCTTTCAAGCTCTTCAGGTACCGTTCTGTTTGTGTTTCGAACCTACAGGACGGTGTTCACTGACATCGAATCGCGACTCTGCGACAGTTCAAGCCTTCCAAGTAGTATCCAGGATTTCCTTCACGGTCCAAGCCTTAATGTCAGGGAAAATCTGATTAAGAGTCTTCTTTCCAGCAGGAGGGATATCGAAGATCCCGTTCTCAAACCAGAGACCAAATACAGCAGCCATACCCTGGTACGCCTCTTTGGGGAAGAACGCATACGCAGGTATTTGGCTAGGGAGTTCTGTCGCCTGGCCAGCCTTTAGTTTCTCAACGCTGTCATACGCAACATTGAATTTGGTGCCTTGTGATACGGTCAGTAAATTCGAAACGTCTCTAAACTTGCGGATGCAATAAGAGCATACCTTTGGCAGCCTCTGCCAGCTGGATGAATTCATTGAAAGTGACCTTATCACCAACAATGAAAGTGTCAGGCTCCCACTTGTCTAGATCCAGAGCAGCAGCTACAAATTTGCCTACGTCTTGGGTGTGGGTGAAAGCTGAGGGCGTGTTTCCCGATCCTGGGATAGCTGCGGCGTTGCCTGGGATGTCGATAAAGAGAGTAAAGGGACTCATGTTGGAGGGGACAACAGGTGTCGCCCAGTAATCAAGGAAGAAGCCGTTGTGAACGACGGTGTACTCGAGATCCGTCGTCTCCTTCAAGAGGGCGGCAGCGCGAAGTTTGTTTGGAACAGAACCCAACTGCCTGCTTTGTCTTTGTTGATTGTTAGTGTCTGCGTGCAAGTCGGAACATTTCCCATCTGAAGTTTGAACTTACTCCTCGGTGTGAGGGACCCCCCATCCGCTGGAGATCATTCTCTTGGTCGACGTTGATGCATCGGCGGCGCGGATCAGCTCGAACTCGAGGGGAGTTTCACCCGGCGGCGGCATCATGGTGATAGCTGAGATGACCGTATGGACATTGTGCTCCTCCAGAGTTTTGGTTGTGGCTTCCACATCGGCGTAATCAACCACAACAATCGAAGCCCCGAGTTGCTTCTCCAACTCGGGGTTTGCCTTGAGAAATGGGTCAGCACTTATTCAAAAATAATCATCTCTGTTAACGAATCCTACCTTTCTGGCGAGGATCTTGACTGTGTGCTTGCCAGCGGCCACAATTGTCTCGACCAAGGTTCGGCCTACGTTCCCCGTACCTCCAGCGACTGCGATGACTGCCATTTCGGGTGTGGTGGTGTTTCCGAGATGAAAGCCTAGCTTAATGTACTCAAAGTGATCAGGTGGATGGTTGCAGATGAGACTTACTATTGAGTTGCCCTACGACGATGATAGTAACCTTGATGGCAGTGGCTCTTATAGAGGTTTCGTCAACCGCTCTACAGATACATATTTGCAGTATTACCTTGAACACTCCGCTGGTTGCTAGCGGAGTTCGTCGTGGTCTATCCCCTCATGGTCTTGGCGGCGGAAGCAAATAAGGTTTCCTAGGTTTTGTATCCGTAAAGGCGGATTCAATCGACATATGGAATTCTAGTTGTTATCGACTTGGGGGAACCAAGTACGAGATCCTATCCGAACATCTCGGTGACAAATTGCTTCCGTAAAACAATTGAAGGGTCCATAAATCGAGGGAGCAGACTCCTAGGCGCCCAAAGCGGTCCTGTCCCCATACGGAATAGATTACGGAGTACTTGTGGGAAGTTCCCTTTTGCGGCGGCTTGACTGAGTCGGCCATGCGCAGCCTTCTTACCTAACCCTCTTAGCACGGATGCATTTTACTTCCGGAAATTACGTGACCGGGCCAATCATGAAACTACTTTCTCTTCTTCTCTCATCTTTACTGAGAGTTTTCTTGCATTTTGTCCGATCCGATCACGAGATCTTGTTCAGATTCCCAACTTACTTCTCGTTTGCGGACTGCCGGCTGCTATTCGGAGCCGAGGTGTCATTAGCATATAGCAACGCGCCGCCCGGCCGAGTGGGTCGCTCAGTCCGGACGCATTCCCGAAACAGCCGTCCGAATCTCAACTGAACAGTCCGGGGTTGGCGTTCCGGCTTCCCCACACCTCCGCGCAACGGTGTGGCACACAAACATACATGCTTTGCCATGGACGCCATGGATACTGAGTCCGTTCAGAGCGGACGGACCCAAGACAAAGCTTCCCGCATTGCGAAGGTTTGTAAGTCCTTGAAGATGATTCAACAACAAATACTTACACGTGGAAACAAAGGCTTGTCTCCGATGCCAGTCGAAAAAAATCAAGTGCGATGGAAGGAGTCCATCATGTACTCCTTGCGTTAATCGCAGTCAGGAGTGCGTGTACCAGCAGGTACAGAGACGCCGTGGCCCCGGTCGAAGGTATGCTTAAGTTACATGCCATAACCTGCCCACTTACATGCTCTATTTTAATATTAAGTAAACCTCGAAGTTGACATAAGAATGTAGCAAAATGTACATCCAAGCTTTAGAAGAGCGACTATCAAAAATGGAAGCTGTACTCAGTCAAGCTGGGCTTCCGAGGCCAGGGGCACCACCGACCAGAATATCCCCTTCAGAAACTGATGCCGCGTCTGTCTCCGTTTTTGCCGGCCCGGCCATGCCAAACAGCACAGTCCCGATACCGAGCCACCGGCTTGACGCCGCGCAAGCAGCAGCCAGTCACGTTCCATCAGATCATCCAATGGGCGATGAAGTGGTATCGCCGGCGCCTGATTCACGAAGTAGCCAAACACCCGTCCCTCAACCTCGAGAAATCCCCGAACCGCCGTCACAACTATCGGGAAAGATGCCAGTCTTTGCCGTCATTGCGAGCCGTTTGAGAGAGGTCAATTCCGCCTCTTATTGTTCCACGTTCAACAGACAAGTCTTCACCCCTCGACTCGAACGAGAGGAGGCCATCACCATTTTGATGCCCCTCTATGACGACGTAATCAGTAATTACCCGCTTTTGAACTTTCATTACTTTGTCCGCCATTTCGAAACATTACCTCAAGCGGACGACACCTTCAACAGTACCTCAGGTTGGGCATACATAAACGCCGTCATTTCCGTGGGAACGCGTTGGAAGACCATCAACAGTGCGTTCCAGGAAGTCTGTCAACTTGCCTGGCCTTTCTTCAAAAACGCATTTTCTGTTCTGACGGAGTTGATGGTCAAGGGTAGCGACTTGCTGTCGGTACAGGCCATTGTCGCCATGGCAGTTTTCATGCAAGGAACTACATGCACCAGAACAGCGACTCTCCTATCTTCTGCCGCAGTAAGACTGTCTCAAAACATCGGGCTACATCGGCAGCCTTGCACAATGATGTCCATGTGCGCTCAGGATGTTGAGGCACGGAGTCGGGTGTTCTGGGCGGCCTACATACTCGATAAAGAAACAGGTCTCAACCATGGCCTAGATTCGATACAAGACGATGACGACATTGAGACTGAACTGCCTAGCGGTTGGGGAGACGGTGTTGACATATTGAACCTCAGAGCTAAGCTTGCGATGGTAGAATCTTCGATCCGGAGACGATTGTACACGGCAAAAGGACTTCGCCTTACCGATGACGACTTGGTCAAGGCTATTATCGACCTAGATGCTCTTCTTGAGGAATGGAGGTCAAGTATGCCAACAAACCTCCAACCATCATACGAAGCCCCTGCATTAGGGTCAGACATTGCACCAGATAACCTGAATCTGCAGTTGGCCTTTTATAGGTGCACAATGATGGTGCACTGGGCTGCGAGACGACATGACCAATACTCGACCGTAGCTGTTCTCATGGGAACACCCGCTGGGTTCGAAATGCCCTACATTCAGCTGTCCTTTTCGCAGAAGCGATGCCGCATGGCGGCGCACGCGACCTTGGGCCTATTTCGGACTATTTCAACGCCTCAGTACGCAGACCTATGGTAAGCCTCCGCGCTCAAAGGGATCACCCTTGGTCCGAGACACTCAACTCACATCTGCAGGCGAATCTTGTGTTACCCCCTTTGCGCGAGCATCACTCTCTTGACGGATGTGCTCGAGACCCCAGGCTCTGCCCGCGCTCGAGGAGATTTGGCGGCAACGAGAAACTTCGCTCCTTTCCTTCAAAAATTCGAAAAGTCTGAAGGATGCGATTTGAAACGTGTATTGACGGCGTGTGCCATGATGCAGCGAACGGCGCAATACGCTGTCGATGATGCCCAAAACATAATGCGCGCCCAGAATTTGGTCGGCAGCAACGGCGGTGGTGTGTCACTCATACCGGGTTTTAGTCTTAGTGAAGATGCACAGGTGAGACATCAGCTGAATTACAAGCTTAAAGCCACGACCACAGACTAACAATTCTTTTCTTTTGATACTCAGGTTTTGCAATCTTTGCTCGGCACGGCAACACATCCGATGTATCTCGTCCAAGGACTTATGGGAAATTTGCCCAACCGAGACCAGAATCTCACAATGAGGCTTGCGCAACTGCTTGGTACTCCCTTTGAGAGTGGCAAGCCTGGCAGTCCACTCGGATCTCAGCCTTTGCAGCCGGAGACATACGGCTTTGGGTTCGGCCAAGGTCAGGCTGGTAATGACCCGACGGCCAACTGGTCTTGATGCTAGCAGGTTTCGTCTAGGAGCAGACCCATACTGCACGGTTGTACCCTATTTAATGACCGGCATTACACGGATTTAGATGCGCTCGCTTCGAAATACAAAAGGTGCCTGAGAAATCCCGAGACGCTGTCACGTGTGCATCGGGTACTTGAGTTGAGCCAATCTACCAGCGTTCGTTCAAGCAAAGCTCTAATATTTTGGATGGGATTTGAAGCCAAGGGCCCAAGATGTGGCGCGCATGTTTGTCTATGTTCCGCGCCGCAGACTTGCTTGTACGTATGCCCGGATACGAGCCTGATCTTGGAGCTCGGTCTTCTTCTCATCAGTACATCTTCGCTCTTGAGTTGCGTTTCTTGCAAAACAAGGACGCAAAGTTCTCTGTAACTATTAGTAGGCTTGCAATCAATCATCGCTAGATTGCAACAGTCATTTGAGGTAGAATTAAAACAAAGTTGATCAATTCCTTTTAGCACCTAGGTGGATTATCCAGAAGCCAAGTGTATCTGCCAAGTTGTGAGCTGCCGCTAGCCGCCACGGCATCTGGAGGCCGGGGTGTAAGGGCTCCTTCCGTTCAATGTGCCTCATGGTCGAAATCCCATCATTTCTTCGATATCATACAAGAAGTCTTTCCAAGGCGAGCCACAGCCCCTTGGCACACGATGCTGTCCTATGGGAAGGGGAAATGGCCACACAATCTCGGCTTTTTGCCGCCTCGGCTTGACTTGTCTTGAGCCCAATCGCAGGGCAAACGCCGCGTCACCTCAGTTTTCTAAGGAGTAAGCATTTCAGCAAGGAGTTCATATGATTGAGATATATTTAAAGCTGGTTAATGTCTCGCAAAGGTACCTGATCAATATCAAACTTATTGGTATCTACCCGGTCGGACAGGTTCGATTATACTTCGATGAAGAGGATGTTCTCCTTTTACCTCTCTGTCAAGTGTCTGGTCTAGTTGCAGTATCATTGGCACGAACTTCTCTTGTTCATTCATTCAACTTACCTGGGCATTCCATCCTCCTTCGTCAAGTCTTTCTCCTGGCAAGAAGTAGTCAAGAATGTCAGTCGTCAAGGAAGTGGCACTTGGCATCATGGCCTGGACGAAGACGCCGCGCACCCAGACCTACAGAAAGCTCAATGCCGAAAGTGATGCTGAAGCTCTACGGTGTCCGGGTCCATACGACAAGCAAAGCTTCTCACATAGACTCCAAAGGACATCCCCCAAAGCTTTGGTCAAGCTTGTTCTCCCAGTTCTTCTCTTCTCTGGGCTACTTTTTGCCGTTGTTAGTACACCTTCACCTCACCAGATGACAGCCCTAACATACCTTATTCAGAGCCGTACAGATATCACACAATACAAACCCGATTCGAATAGAAATGCGCTATCTTCGTTCCCGCCGGTAGAGAAAGGTGGCCAGCGACATCTCAGAATAATCGTGCCGGCAGATGGTCCGTCGCCAGACCTGTGCAAAATGCTCATGTCGGGTATTGCATCCGGTTATCCCAGCTCGGTCATTGTTAACTGGGGCCGCGACTTTCAAAAATCTCCTGGAGGGTTCGGAAGCTCTCATCTCGGCAAGATCGATGGCACTCTCGAGTTCCTTGATTCAATCACTTCTGAAGAGGCTCCGGATGACGAACGCCTAGGACCAGACGACCTTGTCCTCCTCGTCGACGCCTACGATGTTTGGTTCCAGCTTCCGCCATCCGTCCTCATTCGACGATACATGGCGCAGAATTATGCTGCAGACGAACGCATTCGCAAGGACTGGGAAGAATCTCGTTCTTGGTTCCCATCAGACTCGAAAAAGAGCCTCGTACCGCGGCAATCCATCATCATTTCGACCCAGAAGAAATGCTGGCCCGATGCAAGTCTTGGCTCAGACCCCCACTGTGACGACCTTCCTCAGTCCACTGCACGGGAAGACATGTACGGCCCCCATACGGATGAAGATCCCAAGCAAATGCATGACCTTCGCCCACGGTACGTCAACAGCGGAAGTCTTATGGGTCCTGTCGGGGATATGAAGCGCATGTTCCGTCGTGCACAAGAGAAGGTCGATGAAAAGCAAGCTGCTGGTGCGGGGATCTTCAGCGACCAAGGTATTTTTGCCGAGATATTTGGCGAGCAAGAGATTTGGCGGACTTCCAAGCGACAGAATCACGATGAATGGGTGAAACTCCAAGCTGATCATCCTAAAAAAGCCGCTCAGGAAGCTGAGCAAAACGACTTCAGTGTGGGTCTAGACTACATCCAAGATCTTTTCACTCCTACTGTGTTCGAAGAAGATGATGGCCTCTACATCGTGTCATCGGATGGTTCTGGACTTCGACAGGCTGCTGCCGATAGAGGCATTGATCCACCAAGGGTGGCTGGCATCCCAGAAGACATGCTTGGTTTACGCAGCCCTATCCAAGAGTCTGACATCGACAAGACTATGGGATGGCAGGATCTTCCTCTTTACACAGATTTCTGGAGCACTTCGGTGCCAGTTTTGGTACACCACAATGCCCATCGCAATGGGTTGAAAGGCCAGAGACTGCGCGATTGGTGGAAGAACAACTGGTTTTTTCCTTATCTTCGAATTTTGTTAGAGCTGCACTCAAAACACCGAGAGTCTTTGGGGCCGCTGTTCAGAGCTCCGGGTCGCAATGGGGTGGAGGACTTGGTCTATAAACCACCAGCTGCAGATGCCAGGAAAAGGAAACCCCGCATCTTCAAGAAGCAGGATCTCAAGGATCAAGGGTTAGAAGAAGCAGACTGGAACAGTTTGTGTAAGTCTGAGGGCCATGACGAGTGGTGGAACGAGGTTTTGCAGGACAACGAAGGGCCTCTTTAGTACACGGGGCCAGCGTGTTACCGTTATACGATGACGTCTTCGTTCCAAGTAGTTAAAATCCTCCATAGTTTTTTAAATGAATATGAATGGCTACAAGCCGCATTACATGGCTCAGGGCTATCTCTTTTCCAGCGTTGAATCGACCTAAAAGGCAAAATATACTTGGGGTTTCAAGGATGCTCAACCATTTGGGTTGCTGTTTTGTTGGCCCCTACATGTACTTATCCATCATAATTGTGCTACATATACAAAACAAGGAGCAACATTCTTTTCTGACAACTCGTTTAGAGATATTGAACCGATGCACAGTGGACACTTGCGGGAGGATAGCCGAGGGGGCGGGGGTCAGTTTGAGCTAGAGCCCGGGGAAGCAGATATCGATGCCCATCATCGACAGCGAGTAGTACAGTATCGAAGTATCCGATGAACAACAGACGCATTCTCGATTCACCTTCACCCTGGGGGGATTATCTTGGCGTAGAATATAGTGCTCGTCACAAAGTGTCAATATCTTACCTCGTAGGCTGCCTTTCATACCACTTCTTTCGGTTCCCCAATAATTTTGTGCCTTGACCCCGAATGTTTCGATGACAATAACACAGTCAGAAGGTGAAATGAAACGCTGTGAGCTGTGAGATGACCATGACGTCGTGGTTGGAATGTATGTACGGCAAGCGGATGAGACTGGAGTAATGGAGAGTTTCGGCTCGTACCGAACATGATGATATCACACCTGTTTTATTTGCAACTTTCAACATAACATGGTACTTTAGTCTCTGTTACTATTGGCTTTAATGTCATGTTAACTCAAACCCCATGGTGTCAGAAGTCGTCCCACTCCCAGGCCCGATCAATACGAAGAGAAAACAAGTCTTGGCTGCATGTGTGTGGCTTTGGACCAGACCCAAATCACAGCCTGCTTCCCCAGCCCACGAGCAATTGCGGTCCGGTAAAGGCCGCGTCAGCTTTCTCGTCAACAAAGGACTACGTCGAGAAAGGTCAGATCTTAGCCCGTTACTCTAACCTTGACCCTAATGCTAGCAGCTAGCCTCGTCCAATTGAGTCCTTGCAAGGCCAACTGCATCCACTGGCAAAGACAACGTCTCGTTGAGCCCCTTATTCATAGTACCTTACTCGGGACAATTTCGTTCACCTCAAAAATGAAATCTACGTCCAAATACTTTCTTGAGTAATTCAGGATCCACTTTGTTGGAGGATACCTAATCAACGTCGTCACGAGGCCTCAAAAGCACCACCAACCGGGGGGTTGAAGTGCGGAGAGCCATATCATCCCAGGGCATTCTGAATCCTCATTGACATTTAAGCCTGTTAAATCCACTAAAACGTAGTTCCTGTATGGTTGTGGACCTGAAGACGGATTCGGCGATCGGCAGGGAGAGAACACGAGCTCGGGGTGCTATTTTGAGACGGCCAGGCAGCAGCATTTAGAGCGCTACATTTCCCCGAAGGATTTGACTACCAGAAAGGGCAACGGGCTCGTAAAAACGAAGGAGACAACTGGTCGGCACATGTCTATTCTGCATGGCAACAGTGTCTCTGCCACCATGCAATTGGTTCTTACTGATAATGCCGAGCAACATGACTGGTAGTCCCTTAACATCAACTTACAGCGATGCATTCCGCGATATGCAACTGACGTGTAGCAGACTACAGATGGCAGGTTCCGTGTTTCATCAGAGGAACTATCCCACAACTGCCGTGATTTTTGGTTAACGGGGTTGCCATCCGTTGGTTGGGCGCCGTGTTATTCAAGAGGTTGTCATATATGAATGCGCTCTTCCCAAGTCCTCGATAACCTCCCCATCAACTATCTCCTCTCATCTGAGCATAGTACAACATTCGTTTTGGCTGTAATCCAGGCATGAGCAAGAGTGAATTTGGTAAGGAACACTTATATCATCAATTCAAGGCATCCATGACTAAGACTAATTATTCCCCTCAGAAACGATGTCGAACGCTCCCGAAGACTTCAGCATCCGATCTCCAGTTCCTCAATACCAAGCAATGCATACTCCCGCATCAACTGCCATCGGCAGCCACGACATCGCCGGACCCAATGTCAAATACTGCCACGTCGTTCACTGCAACCATGGAGAATCTCTCGGCGAAGGCTCCCGGGCCAACGTCGTGCCCGTTGCCCTTGTGGAGAGATGGCCTGCTTTGATCGAGTGCCCTGCTTGCAAGGGGGTCACTCCCACCACGACGGACCATAGAATTGGCAAAGGAGCGCAGTAAGTCGCCAGAACTCATATGACAACTCGAAACTCTTGACTGATATGTTTCTATAGCTGGATGGCCGTTATGCTCTTCTGCACCACCGGTGTTGGTGTGTTCGCTCCGTACGCCATGAGGCCATTCAAGGACGTCGTTCACAGCTGCCAGCGCTGCGGACGCAAGGTAGCGACTCGGCGATTCGGCGGTGGCACCAAAGCGCATCTTATGTGAAATAGGGATTCATGATCGGATTCGGGGGTCATGCCATCGTGTCATCGTGTACCCTTAGACGACTCTTTTTTTTTTCTTTTTGGCCCCCGGTGTAAATGAGATACGACTGGTTCGTCATGCACCATCTTTTAAGTAAATCTAAGCTTCATTCCATTCCGTTCCAACTTTGAACCCTTGTGATTGCCAAGACTTAAGCGTCCCAATGAAGCACCGCATGAGCATCTGGCACATGCGGCCTTCTTATCGCGTGATGCAGGGGAGTCAACAACTGCCGCACAGGAAACGGCAAATGACGTTCTGATTTTGGGTCAGGATGTGTTCACACGTTGCATCCCGGTATCAATGAACCGGCGGGGCAGATTCCGTCCGAACATCGCTGATAATGTAGGGTGACCTCAAAACGATTAAAGAGTAGCTGATCCTGGTCAAGACTTTTTCAACTTCCTGAAACGGACAATCAGGCACGGCCATTGCAACCGGGCATGGCATCGTCCCGATTTTCTGTGTGACTGGTTGCAGGAAATGTGAAGATAAGTTTGTAGCCTTTGGGCATAAAAGGTCTGGGTGAGTGCAACATCTGGGTATTCTTTTCGTTTCGGTAGAGGACATCACGGCTTCCACACGGCTTTCATCCTCGGTCTGATAGATCTAGTCCCATTGTCAAGACACCGCCGAAATGCATCGCGCCATCTTCATCTTCCCTCTTCTCTTGCTGGCCAATCCAGTATCAGCGGTGACATGGTACTTCCTCCGGTACTACCCCGCGTCCGGTCAGAAGTTCACCTCTTTCTCGGGCGAGATGGTAATCCCATCACTTCCGCGCGCCGGTGTTTACTACCTCTGGCCGGGCTTGCAACCAACCGATAACTCTGGTGTGTACCAAAACGTTCTCGATGGTCGGAGCGGAACATGGTGGCTCGGGTCCGGTTGGTGCTGCTCTAACCCGAGTCTCCCTTGGGGCGGAGGGTTCAACACGTATGGCGGGGAGACGATTTCGTTCCAGAATACCCTCAAATCGGACAATTCGGCATGGACTAGCACTGTGACAAGACAAACTGGAGGCCAGGTTGTTACCAACGACTTCGCTCTGGGTGAGTCGCTCTTAAATGATAGATGAGGCCGCATAGTACTGACTGCCTACTTCAGCCGACAAGTCTTTCAACCAAGTGCTCTTTGCTATTGAGTTGTAGGTTTCGCACGATGCCAATTTGAGGAGTCTTACTAAGGCTTCATAGGTACGACGTCTCATGGGACTTTGGTCCACTAGCGTTCAACAACGTTGTAATCGTATGTCCATTATCCAATCGTCAATTGGGGACCGCAACTGACAGCCCTCAGACATCCACCGGTAGCTCAGACTCAAGCTGGTGCAACAGCTTGCCGCAGAATTTCAACTCGGCAACCAACTATACCATCACCGGTACGAGTGCTGGTCTAAGTGGCGATACAGTCACTTGCAATATTCAGTCGGTTGTGCTTCACGCACCAGCATAAGAGACGGGAGTAGGCATTGCGATAATGATTGTATGATTATGTTATTCTAAGAGGGATAATCCTCTGCGCTCAACATAAGGGGATATCAAGAAAAGCCAGCTCAACGCTCCATATCAGCCCGCAGGCTCATCAACTTCTTCCTCTCTCATATCTACCATAGTCGTGAACAGACGTAATAGCCAACGAGTGCGTGCGAATCAAAAGACTGATCTGACGAAAGATCCGCCACAGCCCTCATCATTGCCTGCCCAACAGAAGCAGTAAAGGCCCAGTGAGACAAGCAGCGATGAAGCAGCTTAGGGAGCGGGGACCTGTGAAGGGTTCCACCAAGGGTAGAACCGCTCGCCCTCGGCCAGGGACTTGAGGGTACACGCGGAACCCTCGCAGCCGGCGCCGATCTGAGTGGTGCCCCACCAGTTGACCTCAGCACCGAGCCATTGCACAGTGAAGAGCATGAGGATGCCCGAGAGTGCAATACCGGCGGAGAACGAGGCCGACAGGACAAAGTTATACTTGGACCAGAAAGCCAAGTAGCGGCTTCGGACGTAGATCCAGGACAACCAGGCAATGGGGACGGCGGGCCAGGCGTATGAGAAGCTGTATGGAGCCCAGTTGATGCCTCCATAAAAGAGAGCAACGGGATGGAACTGACGGAGGTAGCGGTTCTTGGGGTAAAACTTGATCAAGTAGTAGAACAGAACCGGCAGGATGATACCCAGGGGGAATCCGAGCAGGAGGTAGTTGTATTGTCCTTGGTGACCGAAGACCTTGATAGGTCCAATGGTACCCCAAAGCACCGCAGCGGTGAAGAAGGTGTTGGGTCCGGGGCAGAAGAAACGCATGGGAGCGTCGGGAGTGCAGACGTTGGGGATGTTAATCTGGAAGTTCATGACACCCGTGCAGACGAATGTGGAGATGAGAGTGGCAACCATCTGGCAGGCAAAGGTCTGACGGGGAGGGATCTTGAGATAGTGAGCCACCTTCAAATCGTTTGCGAAGTGGACGGCGTGAGCGCACGTCACATAACTATTCCGACATTATTAGAACCAGGCGCGGTCACAAGAGGAGAGAATCTTGTACTTACCCAAAGGACTTGAAGAAGTTCATGGCCAAAGCATTGCCCTGAACCCACATACCACCGATGAACTCAGCCAGAACATTGAGTGTAACCTCGATACCTGTCATGGCCTTGATAATTCCAATGGGGATGACAAAGATGACGGCCAAGAAGATACCATAGGGGACAACGCCCGGCGTAGTGTAAGTAGGCCATGCCGCGACACCTGCAAAACCGAGGCCCGCAGCGACGATGAGCGTGCCAAGATACCACCACTCAGAAACTGAAGCGAGTTAGTATTGGTCAGATCTCTTCACAATTGGAGGCACTTACCTTCAGGGTAGGAAGCCATGAGACGGTTGTGGACGTCCTTGTACTCGCCAGTCTCCTCACCCTCGGCAACCGTCTTCTTTTGGCGGCGAATGCTGGCCCACATGTTCTTGAAGCCCATCACGATCTCGTAGCGGTGGAAAATCGCAACGTGGGTGACGGCAGCAGCGTAGAGGGCAAAGAATGCGCCATAGACCAAGGTGTTGGCGGCTGCGAGGTAGGCGGCCGAATAGTTCATATACTTCTCATGGTCATACATGCCACGGTCGTCGAGAGCGCGGGAGACATTGTAGAGATTGCCGAAGTGGTCGAAGACACGGTTTGAATTGATTGGGAGGTAGGCAGTGTTCCACGCGTTCGTATAGTAGAGACCCATGATGACGAATCCAAGTAACCACATGCCGAGAGTGCGGTTGAAGGTGGAAAAGGCAGGAACCATCTATTCAAGATTAGGAATGCCCAGAGTAAGACGTCATGAGGATATAGGATGGGACTTACCAAGGGATCAACACTATCGAAAAGCCTGTGTAGGGAAGGGATCAGGTCAGCGCGAATTCCGTCTGGAAGTGGTGTTCCATGAGCCGAGGGGCTACTCACATGACGTTCCAGTCAAAGGTAGGCCAGGGGTTGAACATTCCCAAGCCGTTGCGGAAACCTGTCAAAATCTCCAAGTTGTGGTTGTCGGGCGAGATCCAAGTCATCCAGCTGAAGAAAGTGAGGACTTCAAAGATGTAGTTCGGGAACCAGAAGTAAATAAACATTGCGGCGAAGGACCACAGGAAGAACTTGTATCGAGTCATCGAGTATAGTCTCTTGAACGGTCCCGGCACCGCAACATTGTTTTCGTTGTGGAGTGCCGAATTGAGGGCGATGGTGACGAGAGACGCCGGCCACACGCAGTACGATGGGTACACAATGAACCGGCGGGTGAGTCCTACACCACTGTTAGCATTAGGTCTTCCTCCGAGGTACATCGCTGTATCGCTTACCAGCGAGACCGTAGCCAATGAAGTTGGTAGAGAGCGCAATCAGGATCTGATAGCCAAAGCTCTTGGCGTACGGCTGGTTGAAGTACTGCGGCAAGACCTGAGTCCAGACAATGTACTGGGTGTACGGCAGACTCTTTGCAGTATTGGCCATAATGGCAATAAGCATATGCTCCTTCTTGTTGAAGCGGCCTGGGTTGAGGGGGATCTTATAACCGAAGACGGAGAAAATGGTGTTCGGCATGAACTTCTCCCATGCCTTACCGAGGGGGAAGGCGAGAAGCTGGGCGACGTTGGATTCGATACTGATGAGAGGTTGACGGATACTGAATAGCTGTTCCAATCGTTAGCTTCGTGCTATGGAGTAACGCAGCGATGCTCGTGATCGATGACTTACTTGGTTGATGAAGGCTAAGAAGACCGAGAAAAAGACGCCAATAGTCCACGCTCGGATCGTTCCGCACGGAAGGGAAGGGTCGTCCTTGTTGTCGACGACAGCTCGCACCTCAGCGTAGGGGCTATTGTTGGTGATCAGAGCAGCCTCAAGCTTCATCTCCCAAATCAGTTGCTCGTGCTTCTCGGGTCTCTCAAAAACATCCTGGTTGTCTGCTGTCGCGTCAGTCTCGCTGTTGCCACAAGTCATATCGTATCTAGGTTTCACCCACCAAGGAATTCATGGATCTTCATGAGAACGCTGTGAGGAAAGTTCGGGTCTCGGTTGTGAATCCTCAGGACCGTCTCCATCATCTGAGTCCTGTGTCAATGGCATATCCATGCTACCTAGGCAGTCTTTCATCATACCTTGCGCACTCCTTCTAAGGACAGAGTGGCAGCGACGGCTTTGGCCTCGATGAGATCATCCTCGGTAACATTAAGATGGCTTGAGGAGTTGTCAGCTCTAGCTATATGTATGATCAAGAGCATTTATCAGAAACTCACGATTCAAAAGCTTCTTCCTCAGAGTTAAGACGGTGGAGCTCCTCGGTATGCGCGCCCTGCACGAGCTGGTCAACTCTATACATGATATCGTTCTGCCATTAGCACTTACAGCAGCAAGTTTCTCGTCAGTCAGGACGCCCTGGTCCCTCCCAATATCAATGGGGGAGACCGGCGAGTCGTTCTTCTCGTCGTTCGCCATCGCGCTTTGGGCGGCTGTGAAGTTGGGCGTGGATAGAGAGCAAGAGACCACGACGTAAAAGCCAGATCTGGTGGCGCGGGACACGGGGATAAATAAACCTTTTGGAAAAGACTGAAGACAGCCAGGTCGCTTATCAGCGGTACCACATGGTCGGCGCCCAGATGCCAACCGGGTACCTCACACATGATGGGCTTCCACATTCGGATGATGCGAACAGGTCGGCAGGTGGCAAGGTATCCAAGATGATTTCCGGAGGCAGTCCCAGTCTAGGCCGGCTAGGCAACATCTTGGCTGTCTAGTCGAAAGGATCGACCTTCTCGGTCAGGCATTCAACCGATGAGATGGGTGGACAGCAGATATGCAAGAGAACGAGGATTGGTTCGTACAACCAGGCGATTCGTCTCCAGTTGCGAAGACGGCGACCACAAAGTCTCGGCGAGACAAGGAGGCAGGGGAAGCATTTGAGTTGTCAGACAATGACCCAACTATAGGTCCTTCTTGACGGGACAGGGGAACAGGGAAGGGTGATCGCAGAAGAAGCAGGGTCTTGGACGAGATCCTTGCGCAGTACAGTCGGATACGTGGGGGAGGGTCAAGACTGGTAGGTTAACGACGCTGGTGGTACGGGGTGCGCGTCTGTTGCTTCCCACGTTCTGTGCAGATGGGGAAAGATGCGGATCCATCTATACTCTGCTCCTCGTACTTCGTACTCTGTATCCAGAGGGGAGGTATGTTTAGTGTAACTGAGGCGAAATTTGTGGCATGAATACAGATCCCTCTCAGTGAGATTGGCAGTACGCAGTAGCAGCAAAAGGTCTAGTGTCATGATCTGCCTCCGGCATCAAAATGAGGTCTCAAGTGACTAGGGTGACAAACCACGGTGATGATGAGTAAAAACCGTCTATGCCGTCATTCTGAGGAAGAATGAGTCTATTCTCACCAGCCCAAGTCACCTGGCAGAGGCAGAGCGACTAGGAGGAGATTGACTTGGAGACACAGTCGATCGCGCTATCTCTCCGTGCCGCATTTCAGGTGCTCCTTACGTTAATATCTGAAGAAATGGAGGCCTCGAGAAGTCTGATGGTTCGCAGTGGAGCGTGTATCCGTGGAAGTTCAAAATTGGAACCACGAGAAGCGGGAGGGAACTCAATATTCAAACGGAACAGGGGTCCAGCCACAAGGCGTAGAGAAGTGGTTTGACTGAGGGACTGCATACTTGAATTGAGTTAAATGCAGTTTCGCCCAGCTTAACAAAAGACCAGCGGGTACTTTTGTCATTCTTGGACAAGCATATAAGCGTAAGGAAACGGAAGAGGGCACGACATTCGGAGAGATCATACAGAGGTGGGAAAGGAGGGAAAGGAGCCCCCAAAGTGAGGTGGGCTCTGAGGATTGTCACGTGTGGCTGTGTGGGGGAAATTAAGGTTAGATTAGCGTTGGCACGGACCATATACGTACCGATTCGGCTGTTCACTGTGGCACATGTGGTGTGGCTAGTGCGATCTACGTACTGATCGGTCAATGCCAGCTGCCCACCGGACCACGCTTTTCCCAGCTACATCTTCATCTCTTCACTCAACTTCCCTAGCTCTGTCCAAATTCATTGTACGCTCAAATTACCGAGAAGTCGGCGTTCCTTCTCGATGTCAGGCCTGTCCTCATACGACACTAATCCTACGATCAACCTCTTCGCAGCGAACCCCAAATAGGCGCCATGTCGGGAACTTTTGTCAGTCAGTCGCGGGCTTACTTTGTCTTGGAAGGCCTTCCTACTACGTAAATCCTCGCATCGCAAAGTTGCGAAGGGCGGGGGACAAACATCACACGGCAGGCCAATGCCGTCTTCAAGGCAAGCTGCCAAAGGATTTTCGTTCTCGGTGATTTTTCTTCTAGCGGCCGTTGGTGAACCCCTGCTTCACACACAGTCTCTGGGTAGTCTCTAGTCCTTGTCAGCAGTGCCCAGATCTCGCTCGGGACCAGTCGAATCATCTTGTTGCGCGCAAGTTATCCAGCCGTACCTTCAACGTCCCATTCAGGCAGGAGCTTAACACCCGCTTTATATAAGAACGGCACCACCACTCTCTTGGCTTTTCTTGGTTTCTCTTGGAATTCGCTTGGAACAAAGCCACCGTCTGCGATTAATACTCTTTCACCCTCGTTATCAGCCATTCTCTTCGTCCTTGGCTTCTTGGCACATTCTGCTATCATTCTCCTCCTCGTCAGAAACTCTCTTCGCGCGATACCCCTCACGAGTCACGAGCCGTGCTTCCTCTTCCCACCCACCTCAAACTCAAACACCACCAGAGACAGAACTCAGCGCCCACCAGGACGGGAACGGGCAGCAAATTGCGCCTCACAATGGCATCGATCAACATCTCGAATGGCTGACGTCTCCCGTCTTGTCCTGCTGCAAGTGGCGTTCGTTAGCCTCTTCGTGGAAGAAGGAAGGTCATTCTGGAAGATTGCGAGGAGGGAGGAGAGTTTGACTGAATCCCGGTGGACGGCTGTCGCCCGCGGTTGTTGTGTTATTCGTCAATCACCCCGGGCTTATCGCAATCTCTCGCCAAGCATTGAAGACCCCACGATGCTCCAAACTGAGCGGGTTTCTCTTTATTGGAGTCGTCGTATCCCGGCTCGCGGTCGCTGTAGTACGACCCAACCCCCGATGGCAACGAATCTGTGGTACGGTTGCTGCAGCTAGCCTCAGCGCTCCCCTCCAGCTGTTCCACGAGCTTCCTACCTCAGATAGCTCCATGCAGTCCAATCCTGGCGTCGACTTTGTCGGACAGCGACCGCGAATTTCGAGGTCGTTGCCCCACATCCCGCATTTTTATGTGTCGGTTGAAGACGAATGCTCTTGGAGTCTGGACCGGAGACCTTGAAGATTACGAAAGCATGCTTGTTTACCCGTGGCGGACGGAGTCAAATCCCACGACTAGGACGTTAGTTTGGCATCCGCCCACCGTCATCACGATTTCCGTGTGGATCGACTCTTCGGGGGCAGAAACATCATAATAGTGCTTTCGAGAGGCAGAAAGGATGGGCTTGCAACAGCCGGCATGTATTTGCGCCTTGATATCGTTCTTGATATTGCCACATGGATCTTCAATCACAACGTTACGCGAGACGAAACGGCAATGACGGTATTGGCTGTCTGGTACTGGTAAAGAACTGACGAATGCGGCTGCGCCTACACAGAGAGTCGTTGCTTGAGTCCTATCGTCTATTCCTACCATCAGATCGTCTTGCGAACTGGCCAATCCAAACGACCACCCTACGCGAGAGACGGAGCAGACTTCCTGTTCTAGCAGTTGCGGGATTCTAGCCCAGAGGTCGTATCACGCAGATGTTCAGCTGCGCCGCAGGTGCAGCGGTGTTCGTTCAATTGTCTCAATCAACCCTTTTTTTCTTCTTTGGACCTACCGTACAGCTTCACGGAGACAATTCAGTCTAGTGGTGTCATACTTGAGATCTACTGACATGTATAGGTGGTCCACAAGATAACGCCGTCGCTCGAAACGCTCTACGGAGTACACATACTTGCTATTTGAATACCAAGAAACTGATCCTTCCACCAGCCAGCAAAGTTTCCATGGCTGATGAAATTTCTGTCGGTTGAAACCGCTACTAGGACATATTCATTGTCCTGCGTATTTCCTTGCTCATGTATCACTGCAACGAGCTTGCGGTATACGAGAGCTTGGTGAACTACACGTGCCGCTAGGCTCAGGTCAGGCCTAACATCAGAGTCGCAGTGCGAGTTCTACCGCCGTCCACCCAGAGTGCTGTTACTGTCTCCTTTGGACGTCTACTAGCAAAGGAAGGTGAATCTGAGAAAACAGAACCGGCTGGTTGGTACCATTGTGGTATTGCAGAGACGGACGCACATGATATTCATGTCCCTCCGAATCCCCTATTCTCTTTCCTTCCTCAACCCTGAAATCCTGTGCCACTCTTAGATCGGCTTAGTCTACCGATGATAAGACTTCTTGCGGTCCCAAACAAGTAGGTGAAATGGTGGCAAGTGAGGCAACTTGACCGTTTCTAGAATAACTTGATCAAGGCCGGGGGTCTTCGACCCGAGGTTGTCAAAACCGAAGCAACCCGATGGTGTTTGACGCAATCCAGTCGACAACAGAATCCTCCTGTACTTAGTTCCTGCGCCGAGCCTGTGGCAAGTTCGCCTTTGCCGCCGACTTCTACGCAGATATGCATGCTGCAGCCCGCAGCCCGCTCCCCTTCATGGCCAGGATATGGTTGGATCGATTACTCCGGCGCATGTGCGAATGTCACTGTCATTGTATGCAATCAATATGTTTGCTCTCGGGGATCCGCGAGGTTGGGACATCGCTGGCGTCCGTCGTCAAGGATTCGAGATCACCCTTATGTTCCTTATCGTAGACGGGCTTGGCTCGACATCACACAGGACTGGATGTGATACCAGATGCGCCGAGCTGAGTATGATATCTCATTCTTTCACCTCCCATCTACTCTTAGTTTGGTCATTCTACGCCCGTGGTTGGACAGTAATCCCATCATCGCCAGGGTCGCGTCGTCTATCGTCTCACGTTGTCCCAGATTTCTTTGATCTTTGATAATTCTTTCCAAGTTAAGATACCTACCAACCATGTTGATGGTCGGTCACTCTATCCCGTTCTCACTAACTCGGAATACGGTCTTATATTACATCATCCCGATCAGTATCTCGATGAACAAATTATTGATTCGGCCAAGCACTCTCACTCATTCTTCCGTGTTTGGTTCGGTCTCCCGGTGCCCCTGTCTTAACTCCTGTCAAGAACCATGAGATTGACTATTGGCAGCTCTGCGATTCCGTCTCACCTCACCAATAAAATCACTTGAGTGTATGCGTATGAAGGCATGTTGAACAAGCCACCCAACGAATCTCGATGACAGACCAACTCTTATCCACTTGGGCGGACTACCGTTATGTACTGGATGCGGTTTGGCTTCATTCGATCGCATCTTGATGTTGAGGATTTGCTGCCTCCAGCAAACCCTATACGAAAATCTGTGTTGAGGGTCCTTAGTGAGAACGAACTCTCGTATGGTAACTATCGTGCTTGCTTCCGGAACTGAGACAAGAAGACGCAGGTCCCCTTAAGCCACGTCGTCTCTTTCTAACCGTTTCAATCGTCTGGTTCTTACTAAGGAATGAAAGAGGCGTAGCAATCGTTGCAGTGCCCTTTAAGAGCCCTTAAAGTTATCTAGCCAAAGCCTCGAGAACTCGACTGCTCGGCAAATACTCACGTCGAAGTCCCTTTCAAGAACATGAGCCAGTGGTACCATGTCTCCTTGACATGCCTTGCTATAATCACGCACCGAGAATCTCGTCAACAAACACAAGCCAAGATTATCTTAAACTACGGGACAGCTTCCCGCAGAGCCCATTCTGAGACGGACTCCTATACTGGCCGTCTTTGACGAAGTGGCAAGAGAGCAACAACATCGGAGCACCTCAGTCATTCGGCTTGAGACGGCGGAGTGTGCCTGTGTAGTTGATGTATCCAACCTTGAGATACGACACATGGAGGTATCAAGATAGCGACCTTCATCTAGTTCGGCGGGCCGATGACGGGTCTTGGCAGAAACAACCAATACTTGCGAAGCAGAGGGGTGATCACAGCCGTCCCGCCACCGAAGATGTATCGATGAGTGACGGAGCCATAGAGGGCGGGGAGGCTCTCACTTTCGCCAGGTTATCATGGTACAGATGACGATTTGAGAATTATCTCCATCACAGTGACATCGGCTTCCAAGAGCAATCGAGATGGACGGCCTCGGGTCTGACGGGGTCTGGCACGGGACGGCAAATCCCGGGCTCGGCCTGCGCAGTCTCCTCACGCATGGCCCGTTGGGAAGTGCCGGAATGCCTCCCTGAACGGAGGCTGAGGGCCACATCATCGGAAGGCGTTTCTGCCGGTTCCGCTGTATTGGGCGTGCTTTCCGTACCTGGCTACATCTGGTTTCGTTGCATCCTGAAGCCAAGACCTCGTCGTCACTGTCTCATATCTTGAAGTCCTTTCCCATGTTATTCCCAAGAGCCCCTTCGGTTCCACTTCTTAACAATCTAGTTTGGGCATTCTTCGATGGGAAAGCCATTACAAGTGTAGAACCCGCACATTAGACACGGGAAAGGATAAGGGTGCTTAAACGTACATCATCCGCAAAGCTGCGGAAAGGGGTCAGGAGTCTGGGCAAGCTTGCTTGGTGCCTTGGTGTAAAGTTACACCTTCACAAGGGAAATGAGCGCGAATATGGGGTATTGAGCTGTAGTACCTTTCAAGAGCCATTATAGTTATCCAACCAAAGTCTTCGAGACCTGCGGATGTCTTCAACTGATGTACGGACCGGGGTTGTCACTTGAGGTCAGGCTTGAGACCAGGCCCAAGGAGAGTTTGTCCATCCTTACGGCGCCCGCTGAGTTGAGGTGATGAGCCTATGGGAAAGTGGCGCATTTTTTCGCGCGCTGTCACGTCTAGAGACAAGAGATCTGGATCGGCTGGGTAGGAGGCAGGTTAGGGTCCTGCCGAGGAGGCCGTTTCGCATTACATTGAAGCACAGGGTGTTCGCGCTCGCAAAGGATGTTGGGATATGCTGAAGCGCCTATGGTACTGGAAGAAAGAATATGAGTATATGGGCTATGTTCAGTGTCTGTCTCGTGAGGTGGCTAACAACTTGCTCACCACCGATTACCGCGACTATAGAAGCTCATCCTGAAACTGGTATACTTCACAGGTAACTTCGTTGAGTGAAGTGCCTCATGTAGAGTTGAAGGGCCACCAAAATGCTTTTCGAACGCTGCGAAAACTGACTGCGATTAAGCTTGAAAACAAAAGCACCCGCTGCACGCGCCGTGTGTTCCCACATGCTGTGCTCCCACCGGTAGCATCTCACAGCTGCGGGCGGGATGAAGCTTGTAAATGTCATTCAAGTCGGACTGTCTCAAACCATTCTTCATTCACGTTTCAGCGGTCACTACGGTGTTGAGATTTCTTGTCCACAATAACCTATCTTTCGTGAGCGCTGGGCGCAGATTGCCCCTGAAGATTGTCGTCAAGTAGCCCATGTCGAGAAATGAGGCTGCGCACGTCAGATCTCGTGACTGTCGCGACGGGTGTGGCTGAGCTCCTTGTGTCGCAGAGACGTTTATGAATACTCACACCCGCGAGACAGTGACCAGAATTTTCCCGGTGTCACCAGGAACATGACCTTTGACATTTGGATGGTTTGTATTTAGGATCCCCTTTCCATTATACTACGTGACCACCTACATGCTTGGATCACGACCATGGAGATGGCGGAAGGGGCACACACCACACACATCTGTCGCTCGGTCCAGTTCGTCCCGCAGATCGTCATCATGGTCAGGGTCCCGGCCAACTGAGCTAAAATGTCATTTTTTGTCCCACAGAATTCTTCAGTAGAAATGACCTTTTGATTCGTCTTTGGATGGTGAGACATACGCATGCATTGGGTGTTGCCTTGTGAACCGGCCAGCTCGGGGCAAGGGGAATGGATATTAATAGCATTGTAAGAAAAGGAATGCCTAAGGAGGCGCCTCGTCAATCCGCCAACTTAATCTTGATCGATTCGCTTCCGAGACCCAGAGGGAATGTTCGTCTGGAATGTCTCATACTCGATATCATGATCACACCAGGAGAACCGCATCTGAGAAGTCCTGATCTTCTGGCAGTGCCGGTGATTACATTACCTGTGACCTTGGCGACGAAGTCCAACTAGCTAGCTCATAATGTGACCATCACTCCGAGCCAGGATTGATGTCGAGATAACGTCAAAGATTATTACTGGGTACTGCGATGAAGCAGGTCATCGGCCATGGCCAATAACTATCAATGCTGATGCTGCTGATTACTCTGAAACACCTCGAACTCGTCTGCAAGACGGCGACGAAGAAGATGTAGGAGGCCGTTCAGCACGAGTCACAGAAGAGATAGACCGAACCCCTCGAAGAAGGTACAGCTGACTGCCAATGCAACTTTCGGTGGCCGACTCTGACAGCTCAAGGTGATGTGTCTAGCCCAGTGCCCTGCATGCACCAGCAACGTCACGATGTACAACTGGCATATGCAAAGGAAGTGTTCCGCTAGTCGTTAAAGACGCCATAAATTCGCGTCTTGAAGCTCGGTAGTGGTTGCCAGCCACCGCTATGCCGAATATTTGAGAAACCAACACATTTTATTTAACCTGATGGGGAAGCGCGATGCTGGCAGCTCTAGCGGCGATTTCCGTAGAACCAAGTAAGCGCTGGCGGTCTGCAGTAACACTTCAACGGCGTTGCGCCCGGCTCGGGTTGGTACAGCGCTTATCGACACCATTTGAAGGCACTTGCCGAGCAGCTCGCGTTCTGTCAGCGTAGCTTTGCTCAAATGTTTCTGAGGAGGCTGGGGCCGGAAATCAGGAGCTCCAGAAATGTAGGTGTTGATGATGCCCCCCGAGGTCGCCGATTGCCATGACCTAATCCGTGGCTGTTCTCAGCATGTGCTGGGCCGTGCTTCATGATGTTTTGACCTCATGGTAAAAAAAGATGAGAGCGGTCGGTAAGTCGGGTCATGGAGATGAGATGAAGCAGCTGCGGCTAGCTGGACGTCATTGTGCCCGGGACAGATAGCAAAGAAATACATGTGTCATTGCTTTCGGGTGACCAAAGTTAAGTGCACTGACATTGCAAAAAATATACTGGAAGAGGTCGAGGACGAGAAGTTACCTTGATGGGAGTGAGCTGAGGAAGGATGCCGTCATGGCGATTGGTCGTCTTTGGTGCAGGCGCTTACTGAGGTCATCGCCGCGGTTACTTTTTCCCAAAGGTCGTATCAGACGCGAACAAGTAGTCGATCCAGAAGGGGGATACCGATGGGGAGGACTCCCGCGTCGCGACCTCACCTTGTACGGACGGCCTCCGAGCACTTGATCGGATGAGATGAAATGCGGCAGCGTTGGACAATCTTGAGAAGAAGAAGAAAAGAGGCGTGTTCGAGGAACGGTCGCATTACAGGTTAAGGTTAGTTGGATGATGTGCAATGACGGCAGGCCTCCCAGCGCGAGAAACAATCAGAAACGGCCGGAGCGTTTCAATTGATGTGCCCTCCAGTTCGTTGTGAGTCTGACGGTGCTCGACCATCGTCTGAGGTTTTGTTAAGTAAGCACCCGTGAAGGAAGGGGGGGAGGAAGACGTGCATGAACTCAATGTCATGTCAGCAGAGGTGTGGACGGTGTGTGAGTGACATGAGAGTGTGGCAGTGGTCAGTGAGTGAGAATGTGGATGTAAGCGGCACTTGCGGCTTGAGAGTGAGAAGTGAGCGCTGAAGCATTGGGCAGTGAGACTTGAGAGTGAGGAGGGGGAACGGGAAATGACACTGGAGACGGGAGATGAGTGGATCGGACCTCCGATGGGTCCGAGTGAGGCAGTGAGCGGGCGGCCGATAGTAAACCCGGGCCTGGTTCGACGCCGGGTCGTTGATCTCAGCTGAAGGTGGTAACAATCACAGCTGGACAGGCGCGATGTGGCAGGGCGAGCAGGCAGGAACCCGACAGCTTTTTTGACGATGGAGAGACTTGTGGATAACTGAGTCGCGAGAGGTGGAGGAGGATTGGAGGTACATTGGCGGAGGTATCCTTGCGGACCCGGGCCAGATTGACGTGGGTGGGGCCCCGGTGGGCGGTACTTGCGATCTTGTACCTAAGCGAGAATTTCATCTGCAGCTGTGGGCGGGTTTGGTGGTCTCGACTCATCTGGCCACAGTCTTTTAATTGTTGCTCTGCAGACCGACTGTTGGATTGACTGCTTGCTCAGCTGGATAACTTTGACATTATCTCTCGGTAGGTATCATCAGGAGCTCAGTCTCTCAAAGCAAGCTCAGTCTCTCAAAGCAAGCTCACTCGAGTAAGGTCAGGTAATCCTTGACCTTGGGCCTGGCCACTTCTGCAGTCTGCATGCTGATATTTGACAATGTCCGAGTGGATCAGGGACATTGTCTCCCCGTTGCCATGGCGGCCTCTGAATGGCTCAAGATCCAGGATTAACCTCCCACCCTCCCATGCAAATTCACAGTGAGGTTCTGGGTTTTGGTGCGTGTGTGCCTCCTGGCTGTGCCATGTTTCGCTCGAGGTTCTACAGCCAGACTGGCAGACACCCAGAGAGCCTGTTCTTTCCTTCGGTTTCCCCAGCTGGATGACTGCAGTGATGATCCAGGGCCACCACACCCACTCGACACAGCCTGCATTCGTCCAATCTGCCGCCTGCATAAACTGAGATCATGATTGCAACTCTTGTTTATCACACGCTGGGTTACAACTTGCTGGGAGTTGTGACTACTGGGGACTCGAGGGTAGGTATTCTCTCATAGAGATGTTTAGTGTTGTGTACATGCACCACGGACATTGCGCTCTGCGTCTTTTTCATCACTAGCAGAGTACGTACCCATTGTGGAAATACCTACCTGTAATCGAGATATGGTCCAACGGATAGGTACCTACCTGCCTTAGGTACCTACCTCAGGTACCTTACATGCTCACGGAATACCTGGGAACATCCGTACTTCCGTCCTCAGTAAGGAGAGACAGTGGGTGGTGGACTCAGACCTGACTGCAAGAAGTCAAGAAAAGAAGGGGGAAAAAAAGATACGTTCCCCTCAGGTACCGCCGACGTCTCCGCCCCCAATCAGAAAGGGGAAGAAAAACTTCTCCACGTCCACCTCTCCCTCACCTCTCACTCTCTCCTACTCCGTTACTCCTCCCATCCATGATCCCGTACCTCTCCTTGATTCTCCCCCATTGGCATCTGCATCGGATCCTGTTTTCCCTCCCCCCCTTTTGCCCCGTTTTGCGCCTTTGCCCTGGTTTTTTCTTCGACAACACCGCCGGAAGGTTGTTCGTCCTGTCTCGTCCGCTGCCTTCCCTGTCCCTGCTCACTTCACTCTGGTCGTCTGCAGTTACCTGTATCCGTATGCATAGCTCAACTCATCGTTGATTTGCCGCTCATTTGCTTGCTCTCTTCAATCTGCCGTCATTTCGGCTCTACCCAATTGCCCATTGCATCTTCACCCCTCCTCATCTCCCGTCATCTTTTTTCACTATCATCTGCCATTTGGAAAGCCTTGGACTCGCCTCGTCATCTACCATCCCATCCATCATCCCACGCTCGCTACTTCACCTTGCCTTAGTATTCCTTGGATCCCTTTCGTTTCACTCACCCCCTCCAGCCCTATCCCGTCCGTGCCTATCAATTGACACCTCTGCATTATTGTCCGGGTCTTCATACACTATTACATACCGTCGCTCGCTACCTCACCTTGCCAACAACGCATCCATACCTTAGACCTCGCTATACCTCATCAGTATCCGTAACTACCTTACCACCGCTCTTCTTACCGCTAGATTATCGCCGTTCACGGACTTTACATCGCTGTTTTCTGTATCCGTATCCGTACATTCGTTCATTCGCCCGCACCGCACCAACGCCGCACCAACACCATCAACACGCACATTCTTCCAAGTTCCATCAAGTATCATACCATTCAACAGACTTATTCAACACCGACACCGAACCCGAGGTCAACGCTTTCAGCAGTATCATCCCATCTTGACCTGGTTGACGCATACTCCCGTCACTGCTTCCTTCGACACAACACGTCCTGTGACCTTGACAACCGGCCACCCCGCCGTCAATATCCCAGCCAATTTCGAGACACTTCACCTGGGCTTTCGCACACACTGAGCATCAAGGGGTCCCTCCCCACAGACAGTCTGCCTTCGTCTCGTCTCATCATCCCTCGTCAGAAAGACAAGACGACCAAGCACCAGCCAAGCCCTCTGCCAGGGATTGCCCGCTACGCATAATTGCGCCTTGCGAACCACCCGCGCAACCCGCAACCACTCTCCCACCTCAAGGTTCAAACGCCCAGATCCCAGCAATCATTACAGCATAGCCTGGTCCATTTCCCTTGCTCCACGCACCCGCACCCAGGTCCCGACTCCCAAGCAACCTGCCCAAGGGGCCCTCCACATCCACCCTATTCTGGACTGTTGCCCCGTCCTCCCAAGGCCTGGCCACGACAATCTCGACCAAGAGTGACGGCCAAACAAGCTTTTTGTCTTGTTTTCTCTTCCTCCCTTTCGTTTCCTTCCTATTCCTACTCGACACTCGGCGATGCAATGATGATATACGGGCATCAAGACGTTGATCTCGCGGGTCCCAGTCCAGGTTCGCCGCCAGGTATGACGTCCTCCAAGTCCTCAAAGTCCTCTTCCTTCAAGTCCTTCCATTCCGACGACAATAGCGTCCTGGACGACGTTAGCCACTTTGAAGAAATCGGTCTTGACGACGATGCTTCTCATTACGACACACAACGCGTTCGAAGCGAGTCACATTCGAAGCCTTCTCAACCTTACTCGAGATCCTACTCCAACGACTTTCGTCCTCCGTCATGGAAACCGCCCCATTCTCGCTCCCCGCCGATGACACGAGACCTCGCGAAGCCTAGAAGCGCAGGTCCCACGGCCGACCTCGCTCCCCACTCTCGCGGTTCTTCTCGACCCCCTTTCTTGAGCTTGAAGACCGATAGCCACATTCTCAACCGCCGCAGCCCAAGCGCTGGCCGCCTTTCCGATCCCCGTCGAAGCCCAGTGAATCCGGTAAATCCTCGAGGCTTTGCCAGCCACTCGACGACTTCTCTTCAATTCCCCCGCAAGAACCGCAGCCCGAGCCCGAACTTCTCCCTCTTGCCGAGAGACCCGAATGTGCCCCTGAAACCCCGTCGGGGCAGCTGGCAGTCGAACCAAGACAGAAAATCAACGTTTGATTTGGAAAAGGAGTGCGACGAGGATGACACAGACGACATTCCCGACGGTCTCATTCTCGACAATGTTCCCATCTCTCCTAGACCCAAGCTTGAGCGCACACCGAGCAGGCCGACTTCCTCTGGAGCATCGCCCAACAGGCCGCCAAAGGAACGTGTTCGCAGTGTCGGTAATGGAACATCTCCAATCCCAGTTGAAACGGGATGCTTGCGTTCACCGTCGTGGAAGTCCGACACCGCTCTGTCATCAATTGGCGAACGTGGGCCTGAACCGCTTAAGACTCGGGCAAGAAGCTGGAATCTCGCATTGGCAGAACTCAATGCCGATGCTAAGGATTTGACCGAGAAGCTCGAGGAGCACTCGGATTCCGTGCGTGAAAAGGCTGCCGAAAATGCCAATCCTACAGGACGTCACACGTGGAATGGCAAATCCCTTGAGCAACACGCCCAGAAGCCCCGCGTCAAGTCCGCTCTTCCCGAACTCCCTTCACTTCGGAGCCAGACCAACATCATGATCGACCCACTTCCAGTTTCTAAAGAAAAGGAGGCTGTGCTGAGTCGCACGAGACCATCATGGCTTCCTCCCAAGGATCCCGCAGAAGAGAAGCGGCATCTACGCGAGTATAAGAAGATGATGGCACGCAGCGCCGAGGCGGATCGCCGCCGTGAGGCTTCACGTCTGGCGCGGAAATCTTCACGAGATGTGAAGGCCGACAGCTTGATGCACATTTGGGAGGACGACATCATCCCGAGATGGACCGACGCGATACGCGAACGTCGCACCCGTGAGCTTTGGTGGAAGGGAATTGCTCCGCGCAGCAGAGGCCAGGTCTGGTCCCGGGCCATTGGTAACGAACTTGGCCTGTCGGAAAAGTCCTACAAGGCCGCCCTCGGCCGGTCCCAAGAGCTTGAGGAGCGCGTCAAGGCTGGCAAGGGCGATTCGGAGGATATTCAAAGAGCGGCTTGGCTATCAGCTATCCGCAAAGACGTGGCCGAACACACTTGGCAGGATCTTCGAATTTTCCAAGTCGGCGGGCCACTTCATGAGAGCCTCGTTGACGTCTTGTTTGCTTATGCGCTGTACCGAAGCGATATCGGCTACGTCAAGGGTTGCAACGTAAGTCTACCTCAAGTCCCACAAACATCGATTTGGCGATATTGTTCAACTAACTTATTTCACAGACGGTCGCTGCCCTTCTGTTACTGAACCTTCCCTCACCGTCCGCGACCTTCATCGCCCTTGCCAACGTCCTGAACCGCCCGTTGCCTCTGAGCTTTTACTCCGAAGACCCCGGTGCGAAGGCTTCAGCCTACAACCTTGTGATGCAAACTTTGAGCGTCAAGGCTCCCCGTCTTCACGAGCACCTGACCAAGGATATCTCCGAGGGCGATGCGGATTTCTACCTCGGCAACTTCTTCATGGGACTCGGAACAACACACCTGGCTATGGATGAGGCCGCTCGCCTGTGGGACGTGTACGTCTTTGAGGGCGATGCAGTCTTGGTGCGAGCAGCTGTGGCTACGCTCATGCGTCACGAGATGGCTCTCCTTGGCGCCAAGTCGGCTGGGGAAGCCAAGAAGCTGGTTGAGAGCGGCGCCAACAAGGATGGCCGTAAGGCTGTCGTTGGAGACGATGGCGCCGAAGACCAGTGGATGCGATCAGTTCGGGAAGCGGGCAAAGCCTAATGTGCTCCGAACCGTCTCGTATCAAACCATTGTTTTACGCTTGATGAATATTTCGGCCTCGGAAAACTACGACATGATCCTAACTGTTTATATCTAATCTCCTGGGCCGGTGTCGTACCGGCCCTTCCATCGGAGGGAATCGCACATACACCGAAAAACAACAATACTCAACTAAGCTCACATGAGGCAGTCGGCTGCAAGCTGTCTACTAATGGGCGTGTATAAAGAGGAACAGGCGTCTGCGGCGCGATGGACATTATCTGTGGGAGCTGGCTTTTGTAGCAACCTTTTTGTGTCTTTTTCTTTTCTTTCTCATCTCTCTCATGTACGGGATATATACTATTCTCGTCTGTCGCCTGGATGTTTCGCAGTGCGCGAGTATCCTCATGGACAAAAGACAGACATTCTTATTGTGGCATGTAGATATACAGACGCTGGGCGCCGAGGCAACTTGACCATGCGGAACATGGCAGGCCCGGCTTTCCCTGTGGAGTAAAACAATGTTTGTGTATCTTCTAGGACAAGAGATGTCTTTGGATAGAGGATAACACCTGTATTGTTTCTACATCGTCGTTAATTAGGGAGCACATTTGTTCGCCCCGTTGACGGCTTGGGGGTTGGTGTTTAGCATCAAACATTTTCTGGCGTCGCTAGCGATCCGCATCTTGTTTTCTTCTTCTTGAACCGGGCGGGGTCCATGACGTTGTTTCAGAGGTGTCGATCACCTCTTTGATATCCCATTCATATCATAGTCGTATTATAGAAGAATCCATATGTGCTAGCATGTACAACTCATATTTGAGTCCCTCGAGAAGTGTCGTGACTGAGCCTGAGAACGTCGTTAACCTCGCAATCACATGGCTCATCCTGTGGAGGACTTCTAGAATGCCTCAAAAGGCATCTACGAGACAGGATTTGGATCTCTACAAGACTACCCACCTGCCCTCTTGCGCTCGATGGGAGATAAGACAGATGACCCCACCTAAACAAATCCATTTGAGCTCCAAGGCCTGGTACAGCACTAAGCGAGTTCTCTTGTGATGCGTCGTGATGCACTGGCGTGCTCTATAGACCTGATAATCGAGATGCTCCCAAACGTGAGGGCTGGGGGAGGGGGGTGCAGCATCACGAGGAACCATAATTCACTTGCACTTGTCAACGGCACAACGCGTGTCTTCAAATCCATGAATTAACCTTCCTGTGCAGATGCCCAACCTCACCTGACCGCCCAAATGAGAAAACAACTGGGAAAGGCTCGTGACGGGCGCCCCCTTTAGACTTTTCACTCCTCATCATGGCCCCTTTTTTGCTTTCTTTCCAGGAACTGCGACAACTTGTGGGCGGACGATGGCTGTTGCTTCCGTCCTCGTCTAAAACACACAACAAAAAATCCTCAAACCCCTCATGTCATCCCTTGCCTAGGTACTATGGTACCCCTTTTAGTTGACAATCTCCTCCGTCTCCTCGAGAACTTCCTCGACAATCTCCTCAATGATCTGCTCCTCACCCTCGCTGGCCTGCGTCTTCTGGGAGAGGAGGTAGGCGACAATGTCCAGGGGCAGACCGAGGTCCTTGCGCTCGTCGGCGACCTCCTCCTCGATGGACTCGCGCCAGGCGACCCACTCGGCGAGCTGGCGGCGGCGGGCCTCGACGACCTCGCGGTCGGCGGAGGCACCGCGGTCCATGTCCTCCTGCTCGAAGACGCGGCTGTACTCGCGGAGGTTCTTGCGAATCTGCTTCTGCTCCTCCTTGGTGAGCAGTGTCGGGGGGCGGGGGCGCCACGCAAGCTGCTTGAACTTCTCGACGGGCTCCTCGCGGAGAGCCTCACCCTTGAAGTCGTAGATGTGGTATCCGTTTTCCATCTATGGTGAGTTTGGTCAGTAATCACATTCGTTCCAAGCAAGGAAAAGCATGGCAACGTACAGAGTGCTTCCAGGCGGAGGCCCAGGTGGCGACGAAGCGTCCTGAGGGGTCCCACTCAATGTCGGTGACGCCGTAGTGGTCGCCCGTGTTCATGAGCTGAAGGTTGGCCGTCAGGTCCTTGTCTGACTCGGGCTTCTCGCCCTCAAAGTCGAGGTCGAAGAAGTCAAGGTCGGAGCTCTGCTGGTTGTGGACGGTGGCGATGACGACGAATCTACCGCGGGGGGACCAGTAGATGGCGTTGCTGTTCTTCTTCTCCAGGGTGCGGAGGTGCTTGAAGTTACCAACAACGTTGCCCTTGGCCTTCTCGGGGCAGAAGAAGGCAACGGAGGTCTTTGGGGCGACGGCGACTGCGCCGACGGGCTCAGTTGTCGTGATAATGACGAATCTGTCACCCTTGGGCTCCCAGGCAAAGTTAATGACTGTGTCCTTGATGGTGTCGACAACCTCAACGGGAACGCCCTTCTCCTTGATGCGGAAGATCTCGAGAGTGGTAGCCTGGGACTTCTTGGACTTGGAGTGACGGTCGACCTTGACGCAGAGGTATGAGGCATCGGATTGCCAGTGGAGCTTGGCGTCCGAGACGCTGAAGAGGGGCAGTTGACGGACAACCTCCTTGCTGGGGATGCTCATAAGACCGACCTTGGCGGGGTTGCTGCCGATTTCGGGTGTCCAGTAGGTAAGAAGCTGCTCGTACGTCTTGATACCATCTCTTTGAACGGTGGCCGGGGCCCAGTCGAACTCCATGATACCCTCGATCTTGATGGAAGTCTTGTCGAGGAGGTTCATGCGAGGAAGCTCGTAGACAGAGATACCGGTCTGGTAGTTGAGACGCGCGACGTACTTGTCATCAGCGGACCACTTGAAGGCGGGCCAGAGGAGCTTGCGCTGCTTTGCCTCGTCCATGCCCTCCATATCCAGGTTGGCGAAGGAACGGATAGGCTTGCCAGACTCGACGCTCCAGATGACGTAGTTCTTGCCATCATCATCGACAGACAAGGCCGGGTGGCCCTCGTCGGGGATGGAGATGGGGCGGGCAGACCATGTTACCAGGTACTTCTCGGAAGGAGACCAGTCGACAAAGGTGACGAAGGGGTGGGGGAAACGCTTCTGCCTTGACCACGAGGGGCCGCCCCAAGTCTGAACACCCTGAGCGTGAACCGAGGTGAGGTAGGTTCCCTGTGGTGACCACCGGATGAAGCTGTCTGTCCAATTTTGACGGTCAACGATGTTCTCTGGAATGTCCTTCTCGTTGTTCCAGAAGACGCCGACGGTATCGCCACGGTACATGGCGAACTGGTCTCTTCCACGGCCGCTGGGGTCCTTCATGAATGATCTCAGGTGTTCGGTCTCGGTGAACTCCTCAATGTGAGGCGGCGTGTACTCCTCGTGGACCTTGCCTTCGCGGCCGTAGCGGTCGACATCGGTGAGCTTGTTGACGCGGAGGATGTGCTTCTTGTCGAGAGGGACCTGGTCGAGTCCACGAACGGCAGCGGCAGCCTCGCTGGGGGAAGAATACTCGACAAAGGCAAATCTGAGCGGTCATAGTCAGCATTGCTATTTTGTCTTGAACGCGATCCATCTCTTTGGGTAAGATCCGAGATGGGATCCACCAAGGCAACCGTACCTCAGCGACTTTCCATTCTCGCCCATGGGCATGTAAATCAGGTCCTCCCTCGTCTTTCCAACAGAGTTCAGCTTCTTCAGCAAGAACTTGACCAGCTTGGGCTTCTGGTCCTCGTTAACTTCGGGAAGGCCATCGATGACCACGAAGGTGTCGTATCCTTGCTCCAGCTGAACCTCGTACTTTTCGCGCAGGTCGGAGATGTCGATCTCCTCCTCATCGTACTCGTCGTCGTCGAGATCTGCCTCGCGCAGATGGTCGAAAGAAGGCGCCATGATTGCGACGACTGGATCAGTCTACAGTCGAGGTGTGGCGGTTGTGATTTCTTCGGATCGGGGGACGGAAGGGGAAGGGGGTGCGTGTCTCTCGGTGAGGAAGCGTTGCGATGGCCTTTCTGTGGTGGGAGGAAAAAAAGAGGTGCCAAATAGAGTGGGGTCGGGGTGGCTTTCCAGTGGTTGAAAAGTGCCCCGCGATTTTCTCGGTTTTTTTGTGAGGGTTTTGGACTTGCGGAGCGCTTCAAGGTGGCTCTGGGAGCAGGGCAAATTCGGTGCAAATTCTGCCAACTGGCTCTGGAGATTTTGATGCTAACGACCTATTGACCAAATGGATTTCACGTCTCAAGGGGAGTTCTACAGGGGGGCACAAGGGAACCAAATGACTATCGCGCACATAATTTGGACTTCGTTTTGGAAAGTTTTTGGTGATATGGCAGATTCGTGTGGGCTGGATTATTCGGTTGTTCCGGCCCCGAAGAAAGCCCCTCGCTACCTTCGGTACCTTACCTAAGAAACCACAGTACCTGCCTAGTCGCAACTGTCGCCTCCAATAAAGTCACGTGGATATTCTGCCAGGTCTCACCGTCAGGCACACTTTCCCATCTTGGATTGCTCCAGGGCTACTCACCGCCCAGAGAAGCTTCCCCCGATAAGAAGTAACCCCGCCAGGTGCCAATTGCTGCCATGAGCGGCAGCGCGCACTGACCACTAGCAACTGCTACAGTGGAGGATGGACGTCTGTAGAAACACCACAGCAGCTTTGCTTCGCTGACCACACTGCCTGGAAGCTCCCGCCCAGCATACCCCCACTTCGCCAGGCTGAACCCCCCCCAAATTTTCTACGACGATTTTCTCGGTGAAGCTTCCCCAAGGCTGAGGATTCCGTACTACTCAGACACCTTTACTTCCCCCCACTCACCCAGTCACCGATTCGACTTTCGATACAGAGTGTCTGCACAATACACATTGACCATGGTTCGTCTCACACATCTGTTCCCTTGTGTGCGTGGGCTATGACGCTGACAAAGTGTGCCCCTCCAGTCGTCCTTCAGCCCGACACAAATCTTCGAGGACGGTACCACGGAGGAGAAGGGAGAGAATGCCCGTCTCTCCGCCTTCGTTGGCGCTATCGCCGTCGGCGACCTCGTCAAGAGCACCCTCGGTCCTAAGGGTATGGACAAGATTCTGCAGTCTGCGTATGTTGATCCCCGCCTACTTTCGAATCACCCCCCATTCCGCTGTGATCCACTGACATGGCTGACAAACGTCCAGATCGACTGGCGAGATCATGGTCACGAACGACGGCGCTACCATTCTGAAGTCTATTGCCCTCGACAACGCGGCGGCCAAGGTGTTGGTAAACATCTCCAAGGTCCAGGACGATGAGGTCGGTGATGGTACTACATCCGTTGCTGTCCTTGCGGCAGAGCTTCTGCGCGAAGCTGAGAAGCTTGTCGACAAGAAGATCCACCCCCAGACCATCATCGAGGGTTACCGGATAGCGAGCCAGGCCGCCCTCAAGGCCCTGAAGGAGTCTGCCGTCGACCGCAGCAACACTCCCGAGGCATTCAGAAAAGACCTGCAGGCCATTGCCCGCACCACCCTCAGCTCCAAGGTTCTGGCCCAGGACCGCGACCACTTCTCCAAGCTCGCCTGCGATGCCGTGCTGCGACTCAAGAACTCCTCCGACCTGAGCCACATTCAAATCATCAAGAAGGCCGGTGGCAAGTTGAGCGACTCGTATCTCGACGAGGGTTTCATTCTCGACAAGAAGATTGGTGTCAACCAGCCCAAGCGCCTCGAGAAGGCCAAGATCCTGGTCGCCAATACCTCCATGGATACAGACAAGATCAAGATCTTTGGCGCCCGCGTCAAGGTGTCAACAACGAGCAAGTTGGCCGACCTCGAGAAGGCCGAGAAGGAGAAGATGAAGGCAAAGGTGGAGAAGATCAAGTCGCACGGCATCAACTGCTTCATCAACAGACAACTCATCTACAACTGGCCCGAGCAGCTTTTCACAGATGCCGGCATCATGTCCATCGAGCACGCCGACTTTGATGGTATTGAGAGATTGGCGTTGGTGACGGGCGGTGAGATTGCCTCGACTTTTGACCACCCTGACCAGGTCAAGTTGGGACAGTGCGAGCTTATCGAGGAGGTCATCATTGGCGAGGATACCTTGATCAAGTTCTCTGGTGTTGCTGCCGGCGAGGCATGCACTATTGTGCTGCGCGGTGCTACAGATCAGCTTCTGGACGAGGCGGAGCGCAGTCTGCACGACGCCCTTGCCGTTCTGTCACAGACAGTGAAGGAGCCGTGGACTACTCTTGGTGGTGGATGTGCTGAGATGGTCATGGCCAAGGCTGTCGAGGGTGCTGCCACTCGCGTTGAGGGCAAGAAGCAGATGGCCGTCAGCAGCTTTGCGACTGCGCTGCGCCAGCTGCCCACCATTCTGGCCGACAACGCAGGCCTTGACTCTGGGGAGCTTGTGGCCCGCCTGAGAAAAGCGATTTACGACGGCATGACGAATTATGGATTGGACCTGCTGTCACCCGGCGGTGGCATCACCGACATGCGCGACTTGGGTGTCGTTGAGAGTTACAAGCTGAAGAGAGCGGTTGTTTCGTCTGCCAGTGAGGCAGCAGAGGTACGTCCCGCCCCCATAACGGTCCCTTTGGTATTGATTGTGAGATGATGTCTGGGATAAATGACTAACACACAGTAGCTTCTTCTTCGCGTAGACGACATCATTCGCGCTGCTCCCAGACAACGGCAGCGCGCTTAAACGACACGCGCCGATGATGGCAGCACCTGAGGATTTCTCGGCAGGAATGGGAGGTCAAGAGAGAGCAAAAAAAGTCATATTCGCATGTTGAGGCTGGTTGAAAGACAAAAAGTGAATACCATAGACCGGGGGGATCAATCTTGGGCTGAATGAATCAATGGCAGTGTCAGGAACGATTTGAACGTCCATTTTCTGGTTCGACTATTGCAGTGTCTTAACGGGATGACCTGTTCAGTTGGGTCCAACTATGCTGTACATGCGGTACACTTTTGATGCTCCCGATGGCCAAGAGACCGACATGGGACAAGACGAGGTCATGAGCTGACAGGCGGCTGAAATATGAGGCTCCACTCGCCCTACCGTATCGAACGGTAAGATTATGGCGTATATCCGTACATGACCAATGGGTGGTGGAAAGATGCGGCTTAGAATTGGACGATAACAAGCTTCGCCTTGCCCTTGGCCAGTCACTGGTAAGGAGGAAGAAGGTTTCCTTGTGCATGATCGACGCGGGATGCCGATGACAGCTGGGGTACCACGGTATTGGAAATAGGCAGAAGGATTGATTAATCACTTGATTTCTCCGCACGACATTGGCTAAGAAGTTCAGATTCTTGTGTCCGTGCAAGTTGCAAAAGGACTCACACCGGTAACAGCAGGTGAATGCGAACAGTGGGTAATAAGACTTTTATCCTCAGGTTTTCCTTCATTCTCAAGCATCCCATCCCATCTCTCATCAAGGCCGTTCGTCTCAAAACTTGCCAACGTTTACTTTCGTCTCTTGTATTCTCCCAGAACTACGGATATGGATTTCTGATCCAAAAAGGGATGGCAGATGCAAAACAAGACCCGGTCCACCGGGCCCGCAGATCGGAATGTCGAGGGATGGAGCCGGATGCCTGGAGGGCAAGCATTTGTCCATGAGTCGCATTGATTCTATTCCTTCTCCACACACCAACCGTAGCCGCTCTCACCAAGGACCAATATGTGCGGTACGAGGCACACGTACGTCGTACGCCGGTGGCCGTGCAAAAGTATCCCCCCGGTGCCAGAAGTATCCCTCCGGTGAAACATTACGGATGAAATCAGGAGTAAAACTCAACTCCTATTCTTACTTGGTTTCTGTTGGAGGAGGGCCCAGTATCTTGGGTATAGCTTAATGCCCCGTCAGGTAAGGCTCAGGTACGCATCACGTACCGGGGAAGCCACATTGACCGTTACAGACAGCTGCGCCCATGACGTTATGCTTTCGTCTGTTTGTTCTTGCCGTCCCCCCCTCTCTATCGGTGCTCCGTACCACTTCTTTCTATGTATTCTTCATCCCGGTTCACAAACGGCCCCGTTTGTACGCAGTATCCGTAGCGAAGCGACAGAACGGAGTAAGGTACGGATATAGGCCCAGGCCCAGGCCCATCCCATGCCAACCTGTCGCGTCCCACGCCACGTTCCTTGGACGACCACTGACGGTTGACCAATGTTCAATACGATACGGGCGAGAAACTACTACTCCGTACCACCAGGACGGGGATTTGCAGCTTCCAACCAAGGTTTCTTCTCGCACCCTCGTGTGTGGACCGGCTGTACGGCACAATGACGGTAGAATGCTACGCCGTACTGGACGGGCGGCCCGCTAGAACATGATTGGCTCGTACCTTGGTCAGAGATAGAAAGAAGGCACAGCAAACGCTGGATGGACTCTCCCAGCCCCTCCAAGTTGCCCGAGTTCTAACTAAAGGTGGGAAGAGGAAAGAAGGGTTTGTTACTTGGCAGTTTGTTGGTGGTTGCTTCCCGTCTTCTTGTTTGGCTCTTGTACTACCTTCTTATCTACCTACTCCGTACTCCGTACTTTACACAGCAATTAAGTGCCTCATTAGGTATTTGTTGCGTGTAGCTGCGGTAGCGACTGCAGCCAAGCCCATTAACGACTGCCCCAAGTCTGCCCAAGATAGCTAGCTACCTATTACCTGATACCTTGGAGGCTCCCATCGTGGTATCCATATGGGCGGGTGTTTGTCACTCGTGTGTGTGTGTGTGTGTCGGGCGTACGCTAGCCATTCTTCAGGAAGCACTACCCTCGAGCCGGCCTTGTCTTGTATGTTTCTTCTATTCCTTCTTCCCCTTCCCCCTCGTCTTTGTCCTTGCTCTCTCTCTTCCTTCTTCTCTTTCTAGTCTGGGCTTGGTTCCATCAGCTTTGACCTTGCTTTGCCTAGTCTCTAATCCAATCCCCCGTCAGCTTATCTTGGGCTTGTCCGTCACCTTGCCTGCCGCATCCATCTTTTCATAGGCGCGCGCTGCAGCACCCAGGCAAAGGCTCGTCTGCATCCGAGTGTGGAATTTGGACCAACGAATGTCATGGTCGCAATAGGATCTCTTACCTTACAGTAGCATGATCCTTTTGCCACTCTTCTTTGGTTCTTCTTCTCGCATCCCAGACCGTTCCCCCGTCATCTATTTATCCCGTTACATTTGGAGTCTCCGTCTCTCCGCTTGCCAAGCCGGCGCTGGGTAGGGCAAGTTGACAGACGCCGATGGCGGCCCCGCTGAAGAGACATGGTATCTTGGCGGCTTGGTGAGTAAACACCCTCATTCCTTGCTGTACTACCTTGATTGTATCTCCCTGCTATGCGGTCTCAGATGGCATCAGAAAAGTCTCAAGCCTGCAGCTTTTTGACTCGACCTCTCTTATTTCTTGCTCAATTATTTTGCGGGCTGCGACATTGACATTGCTAACATTAACTCTGCTATCAGTATTCTACTACTTGCATGCACAGCATGGATATACTCACGGTTTAACAGCAGCGCTGCTTTTGGTCAGTAAACCTCATGGACTCTTTACTTGACCTAATTTACAGATTGCGACACAATCATCGCATAGACGACAACTAATACTAACACCAAACAGAGCGGCCAATACATTTCTCGATCCTGACGCTCTTCGAATCCGGCTTGCTCATCGCAATATGGTGTAGACAGCTCTCGCCGTGGAGAAGTTCGAGCAGCAGATATCAACTCGCCAGCTTCTCTTCCTCGAAAAATGGCTGGCAAAGGCGACTCCAAGCCGGCATCGACGTCGCGCGCAATCCTCGGTTTTTGTTGTCACCTTACTTCTTCCTAGGATGCGCTATTATCTTGCGGTCATTGCTCTTTTGGCGCACAATCCGCACGATTCACTGCTCATGGGAGAGCTTCGAGGTTCGTCTGCCAAGCAGCTTGTCGCAAGGTTGAAAAAGCCCACGATCGGAAAGAACTAACACACCGCGCGCAGGTATTTCTCCCAGCTCTTGTCGTCCTTTACACGACAGTATCTCCCTCTACCATACGACTCCAACAACACACTGGCGACCAAGCCCGATCCCGACGCTGCTGTAACATTGCCCACTTGCGCTACTTCACTATTGCTATCGTTTGGGCCTGCGCCACAAGGGCCACGCTCGCACTGTCAACACAGTCAGCCGGCGCAATCTGCCCTGCAGGCTTCCTTCGTTGGGAAAGACAGATTCCCATAGCCCAGGTCGTCACTGTCATTTTGGATGCGCTGCTGTTGTTTTACCTCTCGAAATGGCGGCAGGACACTGTGGACGATACGCCGCAAGCCTGGGGATTCGTGTCAAGACTCTTTCTAGGTTCCGCAGGCGTACTGGCCTTGCTTGCCTGCTTCTCCATCCACAATGCTCGAAATACCCGGTGGGCGTTTGAACTGCAGTTTGTCGAAATCAGAGATCTACTGACGGACAGCACGGTGGCGTCGCTGGGGCTGATTTTGGGATTTTATGTCATGAGTGACATGCATCCTAGCACGTTGGGGATGGTTGTCACGGCTTCAGGTGTTTATGCCCATCAGCTTGTCCGCATGCTGCAGGCTGCGCTGCCAATGGACGGTTCTCTGCCCTACATGATAGCCAGCGCTCTTACGATAGTATGTGTCGGCCTCCTTTTGCGATACGAAAAGGATATCGCCACCGCCTCTGGGTCCTCGCCGGGGGATCCACGACTCATCAGGTTTCTCTTGATGTGGTACGTCGTTCTTGTCGGCGTCCTCTTTGGAACCTACCTCATCTTCTACCCGGACTTCAACTCTACCGATACCCTATCCTTCCCCGACCTCCTTTCTACGGCAAACACCAAGTCCGACACCTGGATCGGGAGAGCGAATCAGAGCTCTACCCTCGAGGGCGCAGCGAAAGAATATCAACAGCGGTATGGTTTGGCCCCGCCTCCTAACTTCGATAAGTGGTACGAGTACGCTGTTGCCAACGGCTCGCCCATTATCGACGATTTCACACAGATCAACGACGATTTACTTCCGTTTTGGGGCGTTGCGCCGAATGTTCTACGCGATCATACGAAGCATTCCTCGGAGATTCCGTGGCTCGGTATGGGAGGCATTCGGATTCGTGGGGGAAAGGTCAACGTGGCTCCCGGCACGCCTGGGTCTCACATGTGGATGATGACCTCTATGAAGAACATGATTGAGGACTTTGCCGAGCATCTCCCCGACATGGACTTTGCCATCAATCTTAACGACGAACCTCGCGTGGCGATCCCGTTCGAAGACATGTCGAGGCTTCACAGCGTTGGCCTGGAGTCGAGGACAAAACTACTCCATACGAAAGACCGAAAGACGTTTGACAGATCCAAATCGGCAGTTTGGGGCGACGACGATGCTGTGAAGGGGCCTGAGGCGCGGTCCCCATTTTTTGAAGACCGCATCCGAGATCAAAACTACTACGAGTTTGTTGCTCCAACCTGCCCGCCTGACTCCGCCGCCCGGAATACGAGATGGTGGAGCACCAAGGAGGCGTGCCGTGGATGCCTCCTGCCGCATGCTATCCGCGTCTTTGAGGCGCTTGAGAACCCCGTTGTGTCGAATTGGACCTCGGCAACAGACCTCTGCCATCAACCGGATTTGGCCTACCTTCACGGATTTTTACTGTCTCCTGCGCCAGCCCTGTTCACCAAAGAGGCATTTCCCGTGTTCAGTCAAAGCAGGACGTCAGGATTCTCTGATATCCTGGTGCCTTCCCCTTGGAACTACGACGACAAGGCTGCATATGATGAAAACGAGGATATGGAATGGAGCAAGAAGAGGAACACCATGTTCTGGAGGGGCTCATCTTCGGATGGGTACGCAGCCCGGGGCTCGTGGCAGGGCTTCCTCAGGGCTCGTTTCGTCCAGGCTGCAAATACGATCACCCGGGTTGCCAAACTTCAACAGGATGGTCAGACCAAAGTCTTGGGACCAGAAGATGCGCCAAATTTTGACGTTGGATTCGTGAGCAGATGGACCAAGTGCCACCGAGAGGACTGCCAGAGCGAAAAGGATACCTTCTGGGGCATGGGCCAGGATTCGCCCGACAAGTCCCAGGTCCCTTTCACTGACCATTGGAAGTACGCACACCTGATGGACCTCGACGGCGCGGGATTTAGCGGACGCTTCATTCCCTTCCTCCGCAGCAAGAGTCTTGTTTACCGCTCCGGCCTCTTCAGGACTTGGTTCAACGAGAGAGTCCACGCGTGGCGTCACTACGTCCCCGTCGATGTGCGACTTCACGAGCTTTGGGATCTCCTATCGTACTTTGGGATTGACACAGAAGGCAAGAGGCGAGCAGAGGCTATTGCGGAAGAAGGCAGAGCTTGGAGCCGCAAGGCGCTCCGGAGAGAGGACATGCGCGTTTATATGTTCCGGCTACTGCTGGAATGGGGACGATTGGTGGATGATGAGAGGGATCAACTTGGTTTTGCGGTTTGATGAAATACCCCCTTTTTCCCTTTATCTTCGTTGCAATACCGGTTCGATAGCATTGGATGCATGGCGTAACTTGGATAAGAATGGGGCTCCCGGCGTTGGGTTGATCAGAGGGCTCATGCTTGACATCCCGTTGATAGAGCATCTAGGGATTACGACGAACGAACACGATTATAGGTAGAGGCTTTGAGCCACTCTAGGTACATAAATGAGGACATCACTGCCATTCGGCACTCGAAATTGGTTTCGTCCAGATTCATTCTGAAATGCTAATCCCCTCACATCACAGCTCTCGTAGTCAGCTTTCGCATTTACATCGGTTGACTATAAGCACTGTGTATAAGTCACGATAGCGTGTGGCCTGATCATCGATGCGCGACTGCCATAGTGTGAGTTTGCCTCGAGGCTGGAACCATCTTGAGGCTTATGGACCTTGGACTCATCCGTCTCCCATGTGCTCACGCTGAGATACACCACTAATTTTATTCGCTGGTGTCAGCTATTGAACCCTCACCAAATGTGAGTGTGTATAAAGGCTCTCATTGGATGGTTAGGCCTGCCGCCTACATATGCAGACAGAAATGACTGGATAAGCACCTGTCCAGCCTGCCTTGAACTCGCTTGGCTCCTCCTCCTCCTCCTCCTCCTCCTCCTCCTCCTCCTCCTCCTCCTCCTCCTCCTCCTCCTCGCCTCATGAGCACTCAGCATTCAGGCAACCACAGCAGGCAAATTTTCCGGCAGGCTCTTGACGGTATAGGTTTGATTGTGCAGCAGGGGTGTTAGCTTCGCTCCTGCACCGTAGTATCTTGGTGCTTGGGTGGTGCAAAGACACACCTTAAGCTGGCAGTCTGTTGGTTTCTTCTGCGTGGCCGAACCTCAGCCTGGTCACATTTCTCCATTCCCCCCAGAACGAGGCTCTTCTGCTGTCACGCAACGTCATCTTTTTTGGCTGATTTCTTGATTATGGGCTTCAGATCGCGGTTATCGGCATTCCTCAAACTTGACAAATCTTCTTCAGAAAACAACGACAGTCGTCCAGATGCTAGCACCGATGTTCAAAGCAGTAGTCCGCACCTCGAGGACACTGCGGGAACGACCGAAGACGATTCTCGGGGCAACCTAAACACATCATCGACGCGGGAGACCGACTATACAACCGCAAAGAAACCAGACGCATCTCCTCACGGCATCAAGATCCTCGTCCCGCAGCCAGCGGACAAGACAGGCTGCGTGGACATTGTGGCCATTCACGGGCTCAACGGTCATCGCGAGGATACATGGACAGACTCCGCAACGGAATTGCAATGGCTGAGCGACTCTTTGTGCCTGCCAAAAGACATGCCCACGGCACGAGTGTTGACATTTGGCTATAACTCCAAAACCTACTTCAGTCGATCTGAATCGGAAGTCCCAGACTTTGCCTCAGAATTGCTCTGGGCATTGAAAGCTCACCGGACAAGCGAAGAAGAAAAACAGCGCCGCATAGTCTTCATTTGCCATAGTCTTGGGGGTCTAGTTTTCAAACAGGTACGCGCAGTCTCTTTTACTATTGCCCTATCCCCTTTTCGCATTTCCTGCGCAGCCCTCTGCAAAATTTTGCTACTTTCCGAAACCAAGCGATACTTTCTGTTGACAGATTCAGGCCGTAATCATGGCCCATGAGCTAGATCGCCACTACTCCTGTATCTTGGATCATATTCACGGTGTGGTTTTCTTCGGCACCCCGCATCGCGGCTCGAGCCTAGCTACGTGGGACGAACTCGGTACTCTCATTGTCAAAGCTAGTACACTTGGATACGCGACCAACAGCAAACTTTCGAGCAATTTGAAGGTTGATTCGAAGTTTCTGAGGCGCATATCAGAGTCATTCGCAGCTCGCGGGGAAGACTTCGAAGTTAGAAGCTTCTATGAGAATGTGAAAATGAATGGCTTGAATTGCAAGGTATCGTAGTCAGCCGGGCATCAAAAGCCTCCCCTACCATGTACCATGTGTGTAAACTTACATTAAAACTCCAGGTTGTCGAGAAGGAATCGGCCACTTTGAATTGGCCTAAAGAGCTGCCCATTTCCTCGAACGCCAATCACTCTGACATCTGCAAGTTTCCGTCACCAGAGGACTCGAGATACAAGGCTGCTTCTCTAGCTATTCGCGAGGCGGTCGGGGAGCTACCATCGGGCACCGATGTTCGTGAGTGTTGCTAAAGGCAAGTGCCATTAACCATCGACATATCGACTAACAGAACCCAAGCACTTGATCCGCTAGCGATGGCATGCCTGAGAGACTTCAACGCAGACTACGAACATCATCTTGGCCAAATCGATGATCCAGTGCCCAAGACTTGCGAGTGGATTACGTCACATAAGAAATGGAATCTATGGGACTCTGTGCCAGGCCCAGCTCTTCTCTGGATCACAGCTGATGCTGGTTGCGGAAAGTCAGTGGTGGCAAAGTATCTCGTCGACTTTTTCCAAAAGCGAGACGTTAGGGCACACCTTGATACCCATGTCTGCTATTTCTTCTTCAAGGAAGGACTAGAACATCAGGACAACGCACCATCAGCTGTATCAGCGATCCTTCATCAGCTATTCTCCAGACAACGTCGGCTGATGCACCACGCCATGGCCAAGTACTCTAGCATGCCAAAGATTAGTTTCAATCGTTTTTCTACACTTTGGTCTATTCTACTAGCGACGATGAAAGATTCCAACACTAAGAACGTAATATGGATATTGGATGGTCTAGATGAGTGCGAAGAGAAGTCATTGGACGAGCTCATCAAAGCTCTGGCGGACTTCGTCCAGTCGCGCAAGTTGGCGCCCGTCAAGGGAAGGCCGGCCTGCAAGATCGTCATCCTTAGCCGACCCCTCAACTCTATCGAACGGGTGTTTGGACTTCGGTCAGGAAACGCTAGCCAAGAGACTGGCTTACAGTACAGCTCGCAGTGTGGCAGTTTCAGGCTCAGTGCCGAGGAAGAGAGCGGCTCCATTGCGAAGGATATTGCTCAATTCGTCAGATCAAAAATTTCAGATCTTGGTCAGCAGTCAGGACTATCCCCTGACATTCTCCGTCGACTTGAACAGCGACTTATCAGCAATGCCGATTACACTTTTCTTTGGGTGTCTTTGGTGATGAACATCGTAGAAGGAGCGGAGGTTGACGGAATTTCAATGGATCAGATCGAAGCCATCTTGGCCACTACCAAGCCCGAAGACGTTTACGAGAAACTCTTGTCTGGTCGAGTGTTACCATTAAAAACCAGAAAGGTTTTATTGCTTATCCTTGCCGCCGTTCGTCCGTTGACATTGGACGAGTTATGCGGAGCTGTGGAAGTTAATCAAGACTACCACCAACAACAAGATACCAAAGAGTCGGAAAGAGTCATGGCCCATTTAGGATCGATATCTGTGAATGAGCTCGGTCAACGAAAGCAAGTTCCAGAGCTCAAGGATACCCAAGAGTCTGGAATTACCAAGGCCATGACAGTATTACCATCAATCTCCTCGTCATACGCAAAGAGACGAGTGAGAAATCAAACGAAACGAAGAGTTATTACCAAGTCCGGAAGAATAATGGCTCCGACACACTTGACGCAGATGTTGGAGAGCAACGAAAGGAGACGCATGAGGGCCGTTAACCTCCGGCATGAGGCACGTCATGATAAAACCAGTCGACAGCCAGAAGTGCAGACAAAAACAGTTTCAAATCTGCAAGAGCTGCAGAATTTCATGTATAAGCCGTTCATAAATCATCTACGTCAAATATGTGGCCATTTCGTCAGGGTTCGCAATCAAAAAATCTATCTAATCCATCAGACAGCCCGTCAATTTCTTCTGCATCAACACAGAGAACTCGGTTTCGGAGCGATTTCTCAAAGCAAAAAGTACTCTTTACCCACAGATCGAGACAGGCAAGAATCAGGAAGCTCGACACTTGTTTCGCAGTGGCAACATTCAATCAGTCTGGCGGATGCTAACCTATACATGCTCCAAATCTGTGCCGATTACATCGACCTGTTCCGGTCAACAGAGCCATTCAACAAGACTGCCTTGCACCACCAGGAAGCAAGTCTTTACCTCAAAGAGTGTCGCAAGGATATTCCTCGCGCATTCCTCAAATACGTTTCACGTCATTGGTTAGATCATTATCGACCTATACGGCAGGATCTGAAGCTCTCTTATGATTACCTACTTCAACCAAATACTCCACAGTTCAATGCATGGATTATTTCTCATGGTTCGTGGATGCCGGAAGAACAGCGGAGAGTTCTAGAAGTAGGAGGTGTTTCCATAATTGAGAAGGGAAAGGGGGTGGAGGAGCTTAGCACGCCTTCAGGCCTCCCCTACAAGGCGTGTCAAGGCACAGTCAAAACGCGTCAGGCTGACGCCAACCTCGGCCCTTCGGAGAAGAAAGAGCGAGAACTTCAAGCGGCTCTACAGCATTTCAATCTGATAGGCAGAGAGATTAGCCTATGGGAAGCAGAGTATCTTCATGGGAAGCGATACTGGAAAGGAAAGGATTACGTTGAATCAGGCGATATCAGCACAGAACCCTCCGACGAAGATGAAGGAGTTGACAAGGACTCAGACGAGTCGAAGGCACCGATTCCCGATCGTATGCAAAATTACCGCCAGCAACAGAGCAAGCGTGTTATTGAAATCATCACGGAGGGCCGGGAACCAATGTCAGCGTCTATGGCGAATCCAACTTCGTCTCGTTCCTGGCTTGCGTGACGATTTCCTCGGACGCGTATGCTCACCGACAGTCTTGGAAAGGCTATAGATGAACAAGCAACCAGACGACTGGTACAGAAGCATTAAAACTTAAGGCTCGTCAGGATTTCAGTTTCAAGTTCAACCTCATGTAATGGCTGCCTGGAATTGGAACGTGATGACGCGAAGATTTAGGCACGAGGAAACGAACCAAGATGGTTCAAAAGCTCGTGATCGTGATATTCGTCTTTAGCAAACGTAAAGTAAGTCACAATAAGAGCAATGGAATATGCCTTACCGGGGCATCTTCCTCGTACTAGGTTGTAGACACGCATTTTACATGATTCCGAGGCGGAGAGTTTACAATCCGTCTTGCGAAGGTAAAGTGACATTGGCTTTGACTTCAAAATACCACGACGAGCATGCGATGCCTACCGTATTCCACGCTCGCTCTGTTTCATAATGGCTTCTACTCAACAGCTTCCCATCTGCCTACCGTAGAGCATAGTCTCTCATGCGGCACAACCAGCTTATCGTTTCCTCCCAGCGCTGGCAGTGATGCGGGGGTCACAGCAGAGCAACCCCCCCGACTGACCCAGGACAAGAAGCAGCCTGTGACAGCACCTTGAGAAATCCTAAATACATACAGTCACTTTCAAGCTCTCCTCTGTGGCTGGGAGATGGCGTTTGTGAGACGCGGGGTCGGATTGTTGGGTTGTCTCAGCCGCGACGGATGGGGCTGGCGTTGTATGACAGGAGGCGTAAACCCGATACTGCTGATAGGTAGGTGTACCGGTGAAGCATTACAGACGGTGACAGGTAAGCTACAAATCACACTCCAGACTCATGCTGGATTCCTCTCTTCTGGGTGAATTTGCAAATCTACCTTCGGAGGAAGCCGGGAGGTATCAGGCGTGCTGCAGCCTTTCATGATGAAGCTGTTGAGAACGGCGGCATGTCAAGAGACACAAGTGACATCAGAGACACCATATCCAGGCTTCTTGGGAAGTGCGAATGTACTTTCACATGTCTTTGATGCGATCTGCAGTTCTCTAGAGAGGCAAGGCAACCAACCGGAAACCGTGACATTGAGCCCATGCCGGGTATCATTATGCCAACTGTCACAAGGGCCTGAACGGCGAGTTTTCTTGATAAGGATATGCACGATAATAGGTTTTCGAGACGGCTTGTCTGCTATGCAGCAGGGAGTTATTCTGAGTGAGAAATGGGATTCATGTATCGTGTGATTGGCGGTCAGGGAAGCGCTGTTTTAGGTCTCAGGACTGAAGCGGTGAATAGGAGGCGTGGCCAAGTATGGACCTGGGCTGAGACTTGGGGGCGTTTTCCGCGGTGGCAATCTCTCCCAAGATTCACCGCGATTTTCCTACCGGTTGCGACGATTCGATTGCTTCCAGTAGAATATAGTATCTGAGAGGGTAGGCACAGTCGCACATTACCTAGTATGTGCGAGACTGTGGCTATTGCGGATGTCTTATCACACTGGCAAATCGTAAACTCTCTTCGAGTGACATGCCGGAGCTAAAGCTGTCTGTCATCCGGACTGGTCCTGGGGTAACCGAGACAAAAGTGTCGTCAGCTGAAAGCCCTACGAGACATGGTCATCTATAACCGCAATAAGCCAAATCGTTTGCCAGCTGTTGGTGATTGGTGCCACTACGAATCCCTTCCTCTTCTTCCCCGACGAGACTATGCGGAGCAGGTACGGACACACAGCCCTGGATTTCCTTCAAAAAAGGCTGGGGCAAATAAACTTGCTTCTGCATTAACCGTTTGAGACCGCACGGGACGAAGGAAATGCTCCGCGTCTAGCCAGTTACTAACAGTGACACTGCCAGACAAGCGATCTCCGGCCCCGACTCGTGCTTGGTGCGTAAACTCACAGGACACTTTGCCGAGACGGGGAGGTATCAACAGAGTGCCAATGCCATCGTTCCCTGATTTCTTTGCGAAGCTAACGGATGTAAGTGCTAGCAAGGGGTGACCAGCAATGTCGTGACCTTTAGAGCAGGATGTGGCGCCTGTCAGTGGTCACTGCCGCCTCGTGTTGCTATCCTTTGGAAGGGAAGCAAATCACATGTGAAGGGGAGTCGGTCCTGTGGTCCGTGGAAAAGAGCCCGGCCTCGGGTTCGTTAGGGATGAGTAGCGGGCGGCACCACACCACAAGTCCACGACAGTACTCTGTAGATGATGGTGGACCCGGCTTCCACGAGTGCCATGATGAGCAGTGCAGACTGCAGAGGCGTCGTGTAAGTAGCCGTTGGCTGTGGCCTCTGGATGATGGATCTCGGGGGCACACTTTTGCCCCTGGCGCCGTCTGGTTCGCTGCCAGAACGGTTGTCATTACAGGCAGGGGAGACCGAGCAGGATCAAAATCGAACAATTACCATGTGATAATTGAAAATTAGTTGTAAGCAGCAGACAGTCGAGCTTGATCCGATCCTTGTCCCCCGTGTAATTGACTATGTTGGGATTGGTCCTTGGGGATCTCGATGGTCTCAGCGTTTGGGTGGAACAGTGAGTATCGATGGAAGGTCTCCACGATAATCGGGATTCCGAGAAGTCGATGGAGCCTTGTTTCCCAGTCCACAGAATATCACAATGGCCGGCATTGACGAGTGCTTCTACCGCAAGGTAGTTATCCATCCGGAGTAAAGTATTCGAACCTGGGTGAAGACTCAAGGCTCAATAGTGAATGAGAAATGGTGTGTGCACTTCCCGAGGTACGTATCCCTGGAGAGAGCAGGAAGTCACGACTTGCAATAGCAAAGTGCAAGAGCAAAGACCGGGGATTCATCCATCTGAGTGGGGTTTCTGTCAGTACGTACCAATGAAGCTCTGCCATCGCGACAAGGCCATGCCCTGGACTGCAACCATCTCAACAAATTTGAACCCCAACAGAAAATTTCAAGGACAGCAAATAAAAATAAAACTAAGAAAGCAATTGAGGGGGGAAAGGAGAGCAACAACTGATCTTCACAACGCTACAGAAGCGAAGCAGGCAAAAACCGGACCCTGGAATGCCATGATGCTTCCAGAAAACGGCGTTCCCACCTTGTTTCAGGGTCTTTGCGTCTTGTTCAAGCAGTGAGCTGTGGAGGCCCTGGAGGATGGGAGAGTCGAGCGACTCGATCCTGGATCGTTTCATCCTCTGTCTCGCGGGTTTGCCCGAGGCAAGTCGAGTCGAGTCCGATCGAGAATTGCCGTAGTGTCATTATTCGGTCTCCCCTATTGTATTGCAATCCTGGGGTGGAAATTGGATGCCATGCCATACGATTCAGAAGAGTTGCTAGCGGGCGAGAGCGCTTCTATGGCATTTTCTGGAACGTCGTCGACGAAAGCGAGGGCGTCAATTCAAGATTCAACCCCCTTCCCCAGCTGCGGGCCCTTGATTGGTTAGCCGCGTCAGCAACTTGCTCTACTCCCGATTGGCTGGTTCAGGCTGAGGACGTTGCCAGCCAATCGTGAGGCTCCAGTCTGTCGCGTCTTCCCAGTCTGTTCTGCTTTCCGCTGCTTCGTTCGTGGGGTTGAAAGAATGGAACAAAAAGGGAACCGCTTCCTGGCCTGCAGAGGGGTACGTACATTTCGACTATCCCTGTCATCCCACCGAGAAGCGTGGGGAACCTGGGTACGTACTGCCGTCCCTGAAAGCTGAGGATGGCGGGCACCTTACCCGATCGTATCCCCAATGATTCCTGATTTCTGTCAACATTTGAAAGTCCAATATGTTGGCCCTGGTCTACTGCGGCGCAATAGCATTCTCCGCCGTGTACTTATATCGAGACTCACCCCAGAGACATCCCACAATGAAGTAAAATCTCCTGATCGCGAAGCTGTCGGGGTAAGTCGGCGGAAAGATGTACCTACTGAGCTCCCAACGCACAACAACGTTCATTGAGAGTACTGTGGTACGGTTTCCGGGCATGTGGTGAGATCGAAACGGATAGGAGCTGCTGGTCGAGTGGTGCAGGGGTTGGGGCGGTCGTTGATCTGACTCGATATTGGCTACGCTGCCACACCACCGTCTACGACTGGAGGATTTTCCGATCTGAATCTCGCCCCGAACAAGCGCCATCTTCACATGCACGGACGAACGCCGGTTTGTGCCAGACGTATCCGTAGGCGTATGCTCGACATCTGGGGGAGTGACTGGCGGGCGGTGGCTGCACCACTTTCAAGAACGAGGCCAATCGTTGGTCTGCGTGTTGCATGTTTGCTACGAGACAAGACGTCGGAGAGCACAAGTATGACCACGGGAGGCACAACGGGAGCGGCAGGACGCCTGATGCAGCTCGGGCGGCAAATCAGCTTCGACTTACATGGTGGTGTCTTGAATACTGCCAGACCGTGGGCCATAGGTCTGAAGGACCGACACGACTGGTACCACGGCAGTGAAAGCATAGGCTGTCTTGCGCAAGATATGTCCAACTCTGGCCTCCGAAGAGGCTGCCCCATGATCTGTAGGCCTCCGATGGAAGCGTAGATTAGGTAAGGTATCGTGTCCTATGTCAAACTATCGAGGCCATCCGGGACCGACTGGTGGACCTGGTATTCTGCTGCTGATGTTGAAGATCAACCACATCGGCATTGCCAGAGTCTGGCTCTGACCTGGCTCCCAAGCTCTAGAGACCAGCAGACTCGCTCGAAGGGCGGTGAGGTTGGAGCATGGCCCGAGTGGACCACAGGTAAGGCAAGGGTGCATTAGCATGAGCCAGCCGGTGGTGAAGAGGCAAGCCGCAAAGTGCTTCGGAAACGGAGGGCCAAAGGAGGCATGGAGCGAAGAGAGACGGTTCTAGGGGTGGAGAGAAGTATCGGTACTCCTATCCCCGTCAAGGTATGTCGGTGCCGAAAGGTACGAGTACCTGACGAGGGCTCCGAAAGGCAAAGAGACAGCGTACATGTCTTGTCTATCTCGCGTTGCAATGGAGCGGTCCATGTGTTGCCCTGCCAGGCATGAATTTGCCTCCCAATAGGGGTAGATGTGTTGCTGGAGCTGGAACATGATGACCCAGATGCAAACAGTGGCAACGGCGGAGACGTCGAGAGGATCCAGACTGATGCAAATACCGTCGCGTGTCGATAGCGGATAGAAGACGTCGAAATGCCGCCCCAATTGCTCCAGGCTCATATCGACCTAAGCGTCAAGTCAGAAGGGAATGGGAATAAGGGCGAAATTCAGCACGGTCAAGACTCAAGTTGCAGCTTGCCTTGCCTCGAGTCTGTGCGGTAAATGCAGCATTGCAGCGCCAGTGAGGAACGGTCAGTAAAAGGCAGACAGAGTGACATTTGCTTCAGGTACCTCACTGTAAGCTGCGTCTGATGCAGGTGGACTGCATAGGTTGGGTGGAAAGGTTACCGCTACAAGAAGGTCTACCAGAGTTAAGGCTCAACTTGGGGGTGAAGCGATCTTGGTAGATGTAGATGTACAATAAAACACGGTTGATGCATTCCCAACTTCCCAACTTCCATTCCTTCCTTTTCGCCTTACACTAGACTCAGGTACGTACCAAAGCAAGACCCTTCAGACCGCCGACTTCGTCCCAAAAATCCTTTTTCAGCCGATCTTTTTCCTTGCCTTTCTGGTGCAGCACACAAAAAAAAAAGGTGTGCCTTCTCCAAAAAGTTCTGGGCAAGCCGCAAAATCCTCGTTCATTTTCGGTGTCTCCAAATCTACCACCTTTGACATATCCATCAAAAAAACGGTAGGCCGGGTTTTGGCTTGTGAGTGTCGTTGCTGCTGCGGGGAGGTAAGCATCTCCCGTTATCAATAACAGCCGAGGAAAAGGCCACCAGACCACAGATCATTCACGGAAGTACGGAGTACAGAGCAAGGTGAGGTACAACCTGTGTAGCTACCCTTGGCACATTGCCTTAATAAGGTATTCAATGGCATTTGACATGACCAAAGCCCGTGTCTGAATGTCTGAACGCCGTCTGGAAACCCTTTGCCCCTCCTGCCTTCCGAAGGTAGTTACCTTATAGACCAATCTGCAATACATGCCCCAACTAATTGGATGGTACGGATACTCCGTATAGGAAGGATGGAAGGAATTGGTTTAGATGCTTGACCAGGCGCAGCTTCCAGCTTCGGTATTTCCTTCCGTCCGGCCTCTCATGGGATTCGGAAAGGCTACCTGGGCACCTGAGTTAAGGTACTCCGTACTTGCATGGTAGCAGCATTAGCAGCCCACGGAGAGAAGGAGGTGGGGAGGAAAGATACCTCTTGACGCATGTTAATTGGTGCAACAATCTTGTACCTCGCCTAAGAATGTACGAATACTTGACTTTCTTGCCTCCTCCTCCACATCGTCGTCCTTTGGTGGGTAACTCAATCAACATCGAGGCCCAGCAGAAAAAATCCAACAGCAATTGGAAAAGATAGAAATCGACCACCACACGGCACGACTTGACACGACACATTTCATTGCTTTCACACCCCCGGTGCCCCATTGCCTGCCCTCCCCTGCCACGCATTTCGTCCCTCCCGTCCCTGGTCCTGCTCTCTCTCCCCTTGCACCGTGCCCTGCAAACCCCCGCAGGCCACAAGCAACGGAGCTGCCTCTCTTCCTCTCTCCAGTTTGTCCCCAACAAAAACGGAACCGAGGGACAGAGACATACAACAGCACACCACACAGCACAGCGCAGCACACATTCGGCCACCACCACTACCTTACTATTACTGAAGGTGTACCCAGCAGCAAGACGCACGCAGATATCTAGGTAGTCCACCTCAGTCTACATACAGATACCTGCACACCACTCCTCCGGAAAGTCACAGGGATCACAGGGATCTCCTTACGCTCCATTCGTTACGGTACCTGACCGGCCACTTGTTACTACTCGGTACTAGCGAGCCAAGGCCCTGGAGAGACACAGTTGACAACGGGTCCCGTCCCGGCCCATCGTTTGCTAACTATTTTGTCTTTTCGCCTCCGCCACGACCCGATACCGACCTGAGGTTTTTCCCTGGGTGCTTCATTTATTACTCCCCTCCCTTCCTCCTTTTCCCGCCTGTGTTTCTTGTTCCCTCCCCGCGACCCAATTGGTATCCCTCTCTCTTCTCCCAAGGGCCATTGGAACTTGTCAACCGTTCCTCTGAGTGTATTCATCCAATACCGAGGCAACATCACCAAGCTGCTCTCAACCCTCCTCCTTCTCTTCCTAGAAGCAGCACAATAATACCAGCCGCCATGGCTTCCACCACTTCGTCTGCGCCGGCCGGCCAGAACCCCGTTCTCCGCCGCACCGTGACCAGCAACACCGTCGAGACTGACGCTTCGGTTCCTTCGACTGCCATGGCTTCGCCCGTGGACTCGCCCCGTCCTTCTGCTTCCTCGACGTCCTTGTCGTCTATGGCTTCTGACGATGCCGTCCTCCAGAAGAAGGCCAACTACACCAAGCTGTACGACACCTACGGCAACGAGTTCACCCCTCCCGATTTCACCATCAAGGACATCCACAACGCTATCCCCAAGCACTGCTTCGAGCGTTCTGCCCTCAAGGGTTACGCCTACATCGCCCGCGATATCCTCTGCCTCACTACCACCTTCTTGATCTTCCACAACTTCGCTACCCCCGAGTACGTGCCTTCCAAGGCTGCTCGTGTTGTTCTCTGGGCCGTCTACACCGTCCTCCAGGGTCTCTTCGGTACCGGTCTTTGGGTCATTGCCCACGAGTGCGGTCACCAAGCCTTTTCGCCCTCCAAGACCATCAACCACGCCACCGGCTGGGTTCTTCACTCGGCTCTCCTCGTCCCTTACTTCAGCTGGCAGATTTCCCACAGCAAGCACCACAAGGCCACTGGCCACATGGAGCGTGACATGGTTTTCGTGCCCCGCACTCGCGAGCAGCAGGCCACTCGCGCCGGCCGCTTGGCCCACGAAGTCGGCGAGCTGGCTGAGGAGACTCCTATCTACACCCTCCTGATGCTTATCGCCCAGCAGCTCGTTGGCTGGCCCAACTACCTCATGACCAACGTCACCGGCCACGACTTCCACGAGCGCCAGCGTGAGGGCCGCGGCAAGGGCAAGCACAACGGTTCCGGCGGTGGTGTCAACCACTTCGACCCCAAGAGCCCCATTTTCGAGGCCAAGGACGCCAAGCTCATTGTCATGTCTGACATTGGTGTCGGCATCACCATGACCGTCCTTACCCTCCTCGGTAACAAGTTTGGCTGGTCCAACCTCCTGGTTTGGTACTTCATTCCATACCTCTGGGTTAACCACTGGCTCGGTAAGTGCAAAATGCCTTCTTTTACTCCTGACTGTTGACTGACAAATTGTCAAGTTGCCATTACCTTCCTTCAGCACACCGACCCTACCCTTCCTCACTACACCGCCGGTGAGTGGAACTTTGTTCGCGGCGCCGCTGCCACTATCGATCGCGAGATGGGCTTCATCGGACGCCACCTCCTCCACGGTATCATCGAGACCCACGTCCTTCACCACTACATCAGCACCATTCCCTTCTACAACGCCGACGAGGCTTCCGACGCCATCAAGCCTGTCATGGGCAAGCACTACCGTGCTGATGTCAAGGATGGCCCGGTTGGCTTCATCAAGGCCCTGTACAAGTCTGCGCGTATGTGCCAGTGGGTTGAGCCTAGTGCCGAGGCCCAGGGTGAGGGCAAGGGTGTCTTGTTCTTCCGCAACCACAACGGTATTGGTACTGCCCCTATCAAGGGTGCGGTGAACTAAGTCACGGCGTTGAGCGACTGAACGAAAAAGGAAAACAAGGTCGTGTCATCTCATGAGCCGGTCCACGATGGCCCTCTCTGCATATGCTAGTGTAGGACTACGGCGATTCGTACCGCCGAGTTATTCGGGCTTTGGGCCTGGCTGTCAAGTCTCGTTAATGTGCGATCTTCCGAGGACGCTGTGGTAATGTCGAGTCGAGCGCGGAAGCCCAGGGAGACCTGGAGACGGTATAGAAGCCATAGTGCAAAAAACTGGCAAGGCGTTAGCATTTTATATATACCAGTATCAAATGGATAGATCCATAGACACAGAAGTCAAACGGAGAGAGAGAGAGAGAGAGAGAGATAGCAATAGAATGATAGCTTCCGAGCATTCCGATTACACCGCCATGACTGGTAGCCATTTCCTACGTGATGAATACGACAGCTTGCTTTCATTGCTAGGCGCTTGAAGAAGGACCAGCCTGTGATCCTCCACCCATGAGCGGACGTTGCTCACAAACCCCGAGTAACGGGAGTCTGTGGCTTCGAGGTGATGATGTATCTGGGAAACGGCCAGCTGAAGAATCCGCAAGGTTCGGTTCAATTCATCCTGATCGTGGAGAGAGTGCGGGGTGCGCACGCGACCTTGCGGACGCCGGAACGCCCCTCGAATCCGGATGAGCCAATGACTGATCATCCGATGGTAAAAGACAGACCTGGGGGTCCTAGGCGGGAAGGAGCTTGTGCTTGTGCTGGTGCTGATGGCTTGGGGGAAAAGAATGGACCGTGAGCACGTACAGAGTAAGGTACGCGGGTAACGGTAACGGCGGTACTGGGCGTTAGTGTCTAGGCCTGCGTTTCGTGGGGCTCTGCTAACCGAGACGACATTGCTTCTGCTGTACCGACCGCTCCGGGTTGCGCGGATCCGAAAGGGGGGAAAAAAAGAGGGGACCGGAGTGCCGTTTTAAGGACGAGGCCGGTGGTATGCAGGTGGTTATTATTTTGACGTCTTGCTTCAATTGTAACGTGCGCTAGGTGTTTGCCAGGTAGTAGCACCGGGGTATAGGTGGAATATGTTAAACACACTGAAATCAATGTGTAAGTCTGGTCAGTCAAATCGTCAAAGCTCTTGGGCTTGTTTGAGGTGAATGCACCTTGTGCCCTTTCGCCTTTATGTTGGTATCTAGGACATGTTTCGGTCGAAATGTTGTTATTAATGCAGATGGTTCCTCATGGCACGATTTTAGGCAGCAAAGATTCTCTAGCCCGGCCGATGTTGATTAACCTGAAGAGACGACGTAGGTCCGTCCGGGGTAGGATGAGTTCGTGCCATGCTAAGGTAGAGAATGTTTTGCAACCGCAAGGCTCTGGTATGGAACATGGTAAACGGTCATTTGTGGTCACTTGACTCCCGCTCCTTCATGGGCCTAACGGTCCGAGACCTAGACTTCAATCAGACTCGGGTTGGCTCCTATATATCATGTAACCACGATGTTCTTGTCTATTGGTTGAATGTCCCGTGTCGAAGATGGGACTCGTTATAGTCATATCCCAGTCTCACCTCATGCGGTGAGTGCAACCTCGCTATGGAACTGCATAATGCCTACATGCGAGCCTACATCAACCCTTTTGACATTCCCGCTGCCGTGATGTTGAGTCTCAAGAAGGCAGATGGAACGTGGGTGCACAGTGGAGCATTTGTCAATCATTGTGAACTTGAGGGGAGTGCGGTTCCTTCTACGAATTCTGCGAGATGAGTCAGTGCTGGTATCTGAGTTGATATAACGGGTAACACTTACCATGTCGGTCGGGGTCGAAACTCACTTATCTCATAGAATTGCCCATACTTCTGAAGGCTTTTTTAACTATTCATCTTAATTTATCAAGCAATTGGGCGAGCGATTTCTTGCCTTGCAAGTCTCAGGCATGCGGAAGAATGGGAAGTTACGGGAAAGGGGGGGCTGCATCCTCGCTTCAGCAGAGAAAAGCTTCTCGTGTAAATGACTCCCCGCCAGAAAGCCTGATAGTTGATACCAATACTGAGAGACTGGGGGACCTCCATGATGAAAACAGTCTGCAAAAAGCCTCTCGAGATATTGTTCGAGCGTGTTGGTGCAGTTCTGAGGCTAGATGCCGTCGGGCGTCAACTAGAACGGGTAACACGGCATGGCATCAGATTCCACTAGATGCGACCGTGATAATAACAAAATATGAGACTAGTAAAGAATACTGCAAAAAGAAAAGTTCAACCTAGACTAGGGTGTCGGTCGGACGTACACCTGATGGATTTGAAATGTAAAGAAGTGGTAGTCGCAGTAGATTTCTAACCATCATCTCGACGAAAACAACGAGTCACCGGGCTCTGGGTTCTAGACTCTATGGCTAGATTCGCTACTTTTCAATCTAGCAAACATCTCGCGTGTCAACAAAAACTTCGTCATCTGGGTTCTCGACTCTGGTCTGCAGGGTGTCTCAGGCACAGCAGTTGTAGGCGTGGACCGCGTGGACCGCGTGGACCTCGAGAGGAGACTTCTCCGTCCTCAACGATGCCCGTGGTCCTTTTGCGTGTGCCTAGCTTGAGAAGCGCCGTGAACGTGGGCGACGCGTGAAGATGTGTGATGGATGCGGAAAGTGAGTACGTCTTGGGACAGCAAATCCGGTTTTTTTTTTAAAAAAAAAAAAAAAAGTAACGGGCCTACTCTAGAGAGAAAACGCCCGTCAGATGAACGGCACTTCGGAGTGGATTCCGATTTTCCTAGGGTCCGGGCCTACATTCGACTCCCCTACTTAGTCTATGGAACCAATAGAGTTTATCCATCAGTGTTGGAGGGGACGAAGAAAGATGCGAACTGCATGCGGAAGTCGGAAAAGCCATGCTTACGACCCTCATGGCAGCAGAGAAAGAGGATGCCATTCGGAGAAAGCGTTTTCTCACGAGGGACTAACGTGGTTCGCACGAGGCGGGCCCGGGTCTCGACCGTGCATTTTTTGACAGCGCTGTGGCGAGAAGGCCCATAGTTCTTTGGTAGTAGTCGAGCAAGACAGTCGTAGACCAACAGAAGGGAGCGGCAGACGGATGGTGTGGGCGGTGGGATCAATGACAGCACCGAGACATTGGGGCCGGCGGGCTTCCAGTCTCGAGACCGTCGACTCTTAGGTCGGCCGCTTTGTCCGAAGAGGCAACGTCTCTCCGGGGCCTAGAGATTCGGTAGTTGTTTGGCGCCTTTCTGGATTACCTTGACAGGATGCTAGAGTCGACTACTCGAGTGTAGTCTTTCACGATCTACGGCAATCGGAGCGGGATACCTAGTATGTTGGCCGTGATCTGAGACTATTCTCCCGTCCGCCTGGGCATCAGCCGATGTGACTTAGACTGAAGCCAACATTCTGTCACTGAGATTCGGCGAGAGATGGAGGCTGCGGGATACATGGGCGCGGGAACTATTAGCCCAGCCATGAAGGATGATGGGGTAAGGTAGGTAGGCAGGGGACCGATCCCAGGAGGAGCTAGAGTTAGCCAGTCCGAACACGGCGAATTCGTCTGAGACATCCTGACTTCGACGTTTCCTATGCTTACAGAGGCCCTTCCAGAACAATGTGATTTGCCTCGTCGTCACATTCAGCTGGTTGGCCAGGGTCCGCGTAGACCATGCCCAGGCCACGTTTTCGAGACACGTTATTTTCGACGTTTGCGAAGGAGTCCTCGCGTGACGGGTTACCTAGATGTGACGAACAGACGTATGCTTGGAACTTTGTCATGATGGAATGCCATATCGGATTAGTTGAGTAAGAGGGGATGATAAGTGGGTTGACGATTTGCAACAGTTTGATAGGTGGTGTAACGAGGAAACAAGAGAATATCGATATCTGTGTGACTTGACTAACTTCCCCCACGTCCTAACCAATCGTGACATCTATCGTCTCACTCTCGAATTCACCCGTCAAGACCCCTTCGCCAAACTGCAACTTCTCAAGCGTCGCCTGGCTAAGCTTGTCCGCCGTCGTGGGCCAAACAACCTGCCACTTGCCCTTAACAGCCACCCGTGCCGTCTTGCCGAGCGTATCGAGCGCCACGATGGGCTCCTTGAGGACCACCTCCTGGTACTTGCTCTCACCGGGCTGGAGGGTGACGAGGTCCTCCGGGCGCGGCGGCATGACCCGGCGCAGCTGAACAGTGTGGACCTCGATCGGTTCGCTCTTGCCCTCGGGCGTGATGGAGACGAGGCCGACCTGGATGGCGAGGGGGTCGAGGGGCGTGTTCCAGCGGAGGATGGTCAGCGGGGCGTCGTGCTTGTTTTCCACGGAGAAGGTGAGGGTGGGAGGTGTTGTGGACGTCTGACGGATGCGGAGGGCGAGCTTCGATAGCGCGCCGGCGTGCTGGTTCTCTTGCGCCATGGTGTCCCGGGAGGAACCGCTGCGATTCCAGGTTGAGAGGATGAAGATGAGGGCTACGATGAGGACGATAGGCCGAAAGAGCGAACGGGCTTGGTAGTTGCTCATCGATTTTAGCGGTTTGTTGGAGATGGCGTGGAAGATGGCGGCCGTAAGATGGCGGTAGGTGAGGGCTTGAGTGAGTATCGTGGGAGGTCCTTGCAAGCTCTTTTGCTCTCCAAAAAATGTGTTATGTGGGATTGAGAAACGAGGCTATGAAGGCAGGTCAAGCAAGTGGACGCGGTCAGCGGGATATGCCTGAAGCGGAACAGCTTCCTAAGGCGGGCAAGTGGCATGGAAGATGCCAGGTGACGTCAAATCGATCAAATGCGGCCGCCTACCGGTGCCGCTGGAGATTGCCTATTGTTGTTTGAATGTCTGGTAAGAACAAAAAGGCAACGTGGGTGAGTGGAATGAGTTGTCGCGAGAACGCGCGCACTAAGCTTGAAATAGGAGGAAAAGCCGTCTGCCGGGGAATGCCCAGCGGCTTCAGCCACGTGAGTTTGGTTCCGTGGGACGGACCAAATACCACGCTTGCCACGGTCCATGACTTGAAGCTACGGATACCATAGCCTTCTTGTGATGGTGTCAGCGGCGTAGGTGAAGTTGTACGGGAGAGTTCCGATGTAGACGGCAATGTGGTTCGTGGTGGACCAAGCTCCTATCTAGAGAACCCGGCAGATCGGGTTCGCGCTTCTATCCGCGACGGAGGCTACCCTATCGCCAACTAAACTTGCCTACTTGCGATGAACTAGATGACAGATTCAGCCGGACGGCGGGAGACCCCGCACTCTACAGGGTATCGAAGAAAGATGCGCCTTTGCCATCCCCTGCTCTCCCACCACCCCTTGGAGACTACCTACCTAAACTCTGAATCGGTTAAGCTGGCGGCACGACTTCAGACGACGCTACATTGGCATGATGGAGACGTACTTCTTCGGCTCCAGGCTTGGTGCAGCAAAACCTCGCGCGCTGGTCTACGGACGAAAAAGGAAGGTCGCCAAATTGCTGCATGTAAGCAACGATACGGACACCGGCGCCGAAGACCCACAATTTCGGTAGACCCACTCCGACCGGTAGTTGCCCGCGCAACCACCGGTCCATGAGTCGAGGCCCTTCGGTGATGTTTCCGTTCTGCTACCGACGTCATCTCGAACGAGCAAAACGTGAAGACCGTTTACAGACTCCAATCCATCACAGCGTGTCTCACTTGGTTTGCCGGCAACTCGGGACACCACTTCAATTGATAACAGAGCACTTGACAACTAGTACCGGTAACGAACCCAAGCTGCCCCTCCGGGCACGGAGAATCCCTGTCTTACTCGTCAGCCAGCCCCTGTCTCGCAACTACCTAGGGTACGCCTTGGTGCCATGTCTCACTCCCGCTCCTTGTCTCTAGGAGACATACAGCAAGGCGCGGTTTGGTTAGCATATACAGAAGAGGCTACGGCTCCCCGGGCTCTTTGCACGGCTCTTTATCCCCAGGATCCCGAATGCCGTTTGCGGACGGTGGGTCCGCTGGGTCTCGACAGAGCCCCATGGAGTCCGCTCCGACCGTAGGACTGTATCTGTAAGAAGCCCTTTCATCCAAGGGGCACGGCAGTTGAAGACTCGTGGTCCTCGTGGAGACTTGCTGATCACTTGCTGATCGGCAAGAGTTGGTCTCTACATGATCGTTAGGTCTCCTGGCATAATCTACGTGCGATTTGTTACATACAGCCAAAGAAGCCGGAGGACGACAGAGGACACAGGTCTAGTGGCGCCCGATGTCTCGTCTCCCCTCTCAATGAAGTTTCCGCATCTGCTCTTCGTGGCTTACACCACCCAAGCTGTCCCATCGAGACGGAACCCGTCGTTTTCTCTGCTAGACCACTTGAGCCTGACGCCTTTACCGATTCTAGGCAGTGTCCAACTTTTCTTGGTGAAAGTACGCAGCCGCTCTCCAACTTCGCACTCCTTTGGAGGTATCGTACATATACGCCCCCCTTGTGAGGGTTCTCCTGTTGATCACAAGTAAGGTGTGTTGTCAATTCTTTGGTTCCGACAATGGGCAGAAGCGCCTCCCGCCCCATGGACTCTTCTTAGCCATCGGACCACCCATGGGAGCCTCCATTCCCTTCCAGACTGCGACTTCGCATGGCTTGAGCCCACGGCCGCTCTGCTCCCTAAACCGGGTCGGGGAGCCAGCCCAGGTTTCATGTCCCCTCGAGTGGCATCGTGGGCTGAACGGTGAGATCCGTTTGAAGCAATTCACTTCTGTATAAAGACAAACTGGATTCCTTCCACCTCATGGCTTTTTGTTTTTGGATCATCACACTCAACTCCAAACAGCCCTCTCTCAACATCCTCAACTCTTCACCTTTGACAACTCGAGACATTCTCCGCCTTCGCAAAGTCAAGATGAAGTTCTCCATTGGTCTCACTATCCTGGCCTCCCTCGTGAGCGCCTCTCCCATCGAGCTCGCCGAGAGGGCCGACGCGACTCCGTTAAATGTCACTATCGTCCCGACCGGCAACACGAGACTCAATATCTCCGTGACGAATATTAGCGAGAAGGATCTCAAGATCTTCACTCCCGGCACCGTTTTGGACACAGCCGCCGTTGAGAAAGTCGCCGTCTTCAATGGAGGTAAGGACCGCTCTTTCAAAACACTTTCAACATCACAATGCTAACTCAGTCTACAAAGACAACAACCGCCTCCCCTTCGACGGCGTCCGCCTGCGCATGGCACCCCAGAACCTCCTCACCGACGACTCCTTCAGAACGATCAAGGCCGGCGAAACATTCACATCCGCAGTCGACTTCGCCGAGCTCCACGACTTGGGCAGCGACGACGCCTTCAAAGTCATGGTCAACGGCGGCATCCCCTACGCACAAGCCGGCTCCACCACTATCGCAGGCGTCTTCAGTATTGCCAGCAACACGCTCAACATCAACAACGTCAACGTCACCAAGGCCGCCCTCACCCGCACCTCGTACAAGCAGATGATCAAGCGCACCATTGTCCAGTCAGACTGCAAGGGCACCCAGAACAACACCGTCACCGCCGCCCTCATCAGCTGCCAGAAGCTCGCTCGCGCCGCCGCCGACTACGTCTCCAAGGACGACAAGCGCCTGAACGAGTACTTCAAGTCGACGACCGCTGCCAGCAAGAAGATTGTCATCGACACCTTTAACAAGGTTGCTTCCGAGTGCAGCACCCGGAACAAGGGCGTCTCTAAGCAGTACTGCAGCGACGTCTACAAGTCTTGCTCGCCCGGTGTCTTGGCCTACACTGTCCCGGCTTACAAGTACATGGTCAACTGCCCCTTGTACTTCACTGCGCTTCCTCTGCTCACCACTGGTTGCCACAACCAGGATCAGTCGACCACCACTCTGGTAAGTAACAACCTTACCTTAAGGATCATCGAGCTCAAGCTAACCATTGTGATTGTTTAGCACGAGATGACGCACTTGCTCGAAGTCAAGGGAACATTGGACTATGGTATCTACGGCTACACTGCACTGAAGACTCTCACGAGCACCCAGAACCTCAACCACGCAGACACCTATGCGGTCTACGCCAATGGTAAGTCGATCACCACACTCAAAACTACATTGAAGAAGCCATGGCTAACAATGGCACTTCCAGCTGTCAACCAGGGCAAGACTTGCTAGTCACAATGACGAGTTGAGAGTTTTCGTACATATCCACCACAAAGACTACCGCCAGTTCTTCTGTGAATATTCAACGGGACCGACTACGCTAGGAGTTTATACTGCTCCATTGTATTAGCGCCGGTTCCTCTTTAATGATTAATTACTATCACTGGGGGTTTGCATCGGGAATTAGAGGGCATTTAGATCTGCCATTTTCAACACTTTCCATAGAAACGAAATCACGATTAGTATCTTTGATAAGTACCTGTGCATATTGGTCGATGATTTAAATGTGACGAGGATCGTTGAGACCATTGAAAGACTTTGGACCATCCGGAGAATAGCTCTAATCGAAGCAGAAGAGCCAATCATGGTGGGTGTTTGCTCAAGAGCCTCGTATAAGGTAGTAATGCAAGATAGGTTGGTTCGACGAAGTATCGTAGATCGGAAGGCTCACATACGACACACCCTTCATATCCTTCAGCTTGCCTGCGACTCTTGACATAAATGATATTGATTGATCTTTCAATCAAGGTCTTGGAACCAGATCAGGAAGATCGAGTTTCTTCGTCAATTGCGTTCCATGTAAACCGCTCCGTTGGGGAAGGGAACAAGCATAGACAGGTCTTTACCAGAGACATAAACGTAACTGACCATGGTCTCATTTGGTAACTCGCTGTGCTGCATTCCAAAGTCCAAACGTTCAACCAACGACGAGTCTGACACACAGCCCTTGGCCCCCGTACCCGTTGGAACCGAGACCGTTAGCGACCAAGGGCGGAGGCCCATTTGATTTTGGGGGTTGGGGGCACCCGGACGCAGCAGGTTCGACAGGGCAGAGACTGTGACGTGCAGAAGGACCCGATGCTCGCCTGTCGAAGAAGCTTTGGAAGCTTGCGCCTTTTAGTCAGCTGCAGTTTTACAAATACCCACCGAGGGGCCGGCTTTCCTGGATGCTCCGGGCGGGCTGAGGATACGCGCAGTCCCCGGGCGCTAACGGCAAGGCGCAGCATGGGAGATGCGGCCTTGACATTTGTTGGAAGACGATTTCTTCAAGAATGAGATGAAGTCTCGGTTTTTGCTTCTCAATGTTGAATATCAAAGGCGGGCCCGGCCATGGGGTCCAAGAGGGCGAAGCTCAATAATTCACTCGATAATTTCACATGTGGTTGAAAAGTTGGAAAGGAGCTCGGAGTCCGGGCTGGAAACTCGCAAAGACTCGAAATAACATCGTATCAATCCCGACCCGCTGGGACATTGGACCGGGGGTCGCCGGAGCCAGCCGTTGGCCTGAACCTGAGATCCAAATCACACAATAGTGAGCCCCGCTTGGTGGGATCGTCGACCATTTGTTCGCACTCGGGCTCACAAGCGGGTGCCGGCATTCGAACCTTGGAAAGACTCCTCGCAGTCTCGCACTTCGAAGCCAGATATCCGTAAGTGGATGTTGCGAGATGCGTGTGCATTCATCAATGAGATTCGGGTGCCACTATTATTTGCGCTACTCGTCTTGGATGCTTAGAAAGATCGCAAAAGCAAGATACGGAGTAGAAACAGAGACTGCAGGCTTGAGGCTGTCGTCGTGGGGGTCTTTTGATACGTGCTAGTCCTGCAGGACGAAAAGTATGTCGAGTCGTGGGCTGCATCTTGTCCGTGCTTTATTACACGCGCGGGCGTCAGAGCCTCGAAAGTCGAGGGGGAAGAAGCAAGGTTTGCTGGAATGTTCCGTGAGCCTGTTAGGTGTGTTTGGTACAATTTCTATTGCTGTGCAGTTGGTATTATTGCGGCGGACCGAGGGCAGGGCACCCGCGTAGAGTTTTGGGCCGTTCGGACTGGCAAAAGTGTAAAGCTTGCGAAGATAGCACCGAAGCAAGGGATATGGGACGAGCTCGCGTTGCAGGTCGGCTCGTTGCGAAGGGAGACAGTCGCAGTGGGAAGAAGGGCCAAGACGAAAGGGATGGCGGGATGTCTGGGATGTCGCGTCTTGTCACTTGTCAAGTTCCAGATGGAGGAAAGATTCCGTACGAAGGGGAAGGCTGAGGGGGTTGATCGACCGTAAGAAGATTTCGTCGGCTGAAAGGCGAAGAGTACGACAGTTTTTCACGAGAGTCGAGACCAAACATTGGCGGAAAGTGGTTACACATGTGCAGGCCATCAAGATTCGTACGCCGTGCAGAATACCCTGACGATAGCAGTTTGTTTGTTTGTTTGCGTATTCGTGAGAAGTACTCCGTACGTGCTTGTCGTGACTTGGGTGAGGTGGGCGACGGACAAGTATCAGGGGGTGGCGAGTTGCGTAGTGGGGTACCTAGGATGACAAGCTTGCTCCAGTTGTCTTCCATGTGCCGACAGGATAACGTCTCGTGCGTGTGTCTTGTAAAAAGGTACGAATGTTGCAGTTCTGGGGCGATGCCGACACAGTGTGATAGGGCCGGGTCGGCTATTCTCCCGTGGCACACCTCGCCAGAGGCCCAGAGCGTGGGTGCTCGTTGTCGCTTGCTTGCTTGGTGCTTGCTTCCCGCACCTCCATCCGGTCCTATTTTGCCAACCAGTGACGACGAAGCTGCAGGAACAGCCGGCATCGAAGGACGACGTTCAGGTAGCGGCGGTGTTAAAGAGAAGCATCCCTTGAGGACACTGTGTCTGATACACCTGATCTGCTGGATCAGCGATGTCGTCAACCAAGAATCCAAGATGAGCGCTCCCACGATCCGCATCGACAGACTCGGCGAGTGATCCGTTGCTCGACGGGCTCGACGGGCTTGAGGGCGGCGCTGGATAGGTTCCGATTCGGCAGCCAACCATGGAAACGAATTGGGGAAACCCACTGTTGACCTCAGACAGCCATGTTCTCTGCAAGACACTGAAGACAGTCAGCAGTGACGGGACCACCATGTAGACCGAGCCTTGGAGCATTGCGTGGTGCGTGGTGCGTGGTGCGTAGTGAGTGTGTGTATACATATCCGTACGGAGTAGTATGCAGCACAGTGGACAGCAGCAGCTAGCTCCCGGATGGTCGAGGGTCGTCGAGGTCACAGTCTCGTTGGGTCTTGTGGATCGTCGTCTTCAAGAACGCAGGTCCAGCCACATTCGCAGCCCGTCACAGAAGTTCCCGGGTGGAGGAGGAGACTCGATGGCGCTACGCATATCCCCTTGTTGAGGTTTTGGAAAACAGTGGTGCACTGTGCTGAGCTGACCTCATGCGTGCGGGCAAGACCTTGTTACAGAAAGCCTGGCAACTGCAGGATTGCGACACCGGCCGCTAGGCAACTCGGGTCAAGACTTGGAGCGCTACTCGGTAGAGCCATGTCGATTCGGACTGGGCGAGCGGCTACTGCTAGGGGGGCTGGCACAAGGGTTCGGGACGCGGAGCCCTAACGAGGACCCTGGATTCTCTCTGTTAGAATATCGGGAGGTTATGGTAACATTGGTGGTATTGGTGACTGATGAATGTAGTTGAAGGTAGCACAAAGCATATGGGGCTGGTTGGACGAACCTGATCGCCAAATCAGTGTTCCGCTTTTCGACAGGATGTTGAGGGGTTTGGCAGATCATGCTGTTTGGGTTAGGAAACTTGGGAAACCCCCGCGATTTCAGTTTGCCACGGTTTGAGGCTTCCAAGGGCTGGTCTTCTTGCACTAAGGTAGTCTTGAGCGTGAGAGAGTCGACGGTGAAGCAGTGGGAGGAGAAGAGAAGAAGTCGGGTGGGTGGATGTGGAGGGAAGCCGTAAAAAGCGTGGTGCTGGTGGTACAGGTGCGCCTCTAGGACGCTCCTTCTCCTCCCTTTTGAAACTGGGGGAAAAGTTGCGAGCTCTGAGTGGCCGAGGTGTGGCGGTGGGCGGGGCTCGCTTGACGGGAATGGCGGGGATGGACAGTGCATCTATTTGATGTGGCTTATATGTACTGTATACATGCCTGTGTAGGCAGTCTCTTCGAGTCTTCAGTGGTTTGTCTGCCCGGTGCTGTGCGCTGCCCGTGGTGTTTCCTCTCTCATCTCCTGGCCCCCTTTCGGTCAAAGGTAATCCTAGTCAGCCCACTGCCCCGGTCGTACGACACCCACAAACTGCCTCGTCCACGTACTGTGTACTTGCAGCCCCCCCAAGAGCTTCCCTTGCCTTCCACAGCCCTCCCGCTGCCCGCCTGCCGCCAGTTCAAAGTGTTCGACCGGGTCATTTTGACATCCCATTCACTGAGGTGGCATGGGTGGGCAGACTGCAGGCACTGGGCTGGCTGGCAGAGACCCCAACTTCCTCCAGGTTCCTCTAGGTATCCGTACCAAGGACGGAAGACTCGAGGTGACTTCCATGCTTGGTTTACCCCCGGTGCGTGTGCGTGTACCTGTGCTTTACCCCCCAAAAAAACCCAAGCTGACAGGGTCAAAAAAAGAAGAGAAGGAGAGAAAGAGCATTCAAACCAAACACTCCTGCTCCCTCTTTCCCGAACGAACCACCACTGCTTCTTTTCATCTCCAACTCCTAACTTCATCTTCATCCTCACTTCCGTCAACGAATCCTCCCATCCATCAACAGTCATCCTGTTGATACTCCATACGCATCCACAGCTGCATCCCACTTGCTGTGTACCTACTCCTTCGTCGTTGTGGGCTCCGATTTACTTCGCTAGCCCAACCCACATTCACATGGTTCTCTGCCGCCGTCGGACCATCAACACCACAACCTCGAACACGACCTTTCCGCCGCCCACGGCTGCTCCTATGTCTCGCCTGCACTTTGAACAATACTGGGAAGCGTTGATGTAAATCCCTTCCTCCATAACAACACAACTACCATGCTGCGACGGCCTCCAGGCGAAGGGAGGCGCGTTGCTCGTCAGCGAACCTACCTGCTCGCTCTCGCTGTTCTCGCCATCTCATGCCTCCCCCTCGCTGATGCTCAGCAACAGCAAAAGCCCATCGAGCCCGTAGCCCAAATACATAGAGTTCAACAACACCAACCCGCTGCCGGAAGTAGTCAACACGAAGCCGTTCGTGATGTACTCCCCGACCAGGTCGCCCGCAACTGGGCCGCCACCAACATCAAGGCCGACAATGCTGTCGAGTCTCCGAGGCGCCGAAACTCTGTGACCTCGAAGCAAACACAACCCCAACCCAACAAACAACAACACGAGCGTCGGTCCAACCCCGACAACATATATATTCCTAACGATGCGAGCGCCATCGCAACTTTGGCTCCGGCTCAGTCCGTGCGAGCACCTCCTTCTGGACATCGACCCATTGCCTCCCGCGTCGGAGGTGGTGGGATCTCTACGCAGCACCATGCGCGGAGTCTGAAGGACTGGGAAGTAGAAGACTTCGTTCTTATGGCGACCGTCGATGGACACCTCTATGCCAGTGACCGCAACCACGCCACTGAACGCTGGCACCTCGAGGTCGATCAGTCAATGGTCGAGACAAAACATTACCGTCTCAACGCGTCCGACCTGGACGATGACTACAACCACATCGACCACTACATTTGGGCCATCGAGCCCAACCGTGATGGGGACATTTATTACTGGTCTCCAGCAGGCTCCACCGAGCCCAGACTACTATCCACCGGCTTGACCATGAAGCAGATGGTTGACGAAGGCGCCTCGGCCCTCGACAATCCCCCAATCGTCTACACTGGTACCAAGAAGACCACCATGATCACACTTGATGCCGCGACAGGCCGTGTGCTCAAGTGGTTCGGCTCCGGAGGCTCCCACGTCAACGAAGCAGAGAGCTGCTTGCGCCCGAATGCTCTATACGACCAGAACAACGAGGAGTGTAGCTCAACCGGGACAATCACTCTAGGCCGCACCGAGTACGAGGTCGGCATAGCTCGCAGAGATGGCCGACCCATCGCTACACTGAAGTTCTTCGACTGGACTCCCAACACAAATGACTACGACCTCCTCAACCAACACCACAAATCCATCGACCAGCGCTACCATACCACCACACACGATGGCAAGATTTATGGCGTTGACTATGCCAATGCTCACAAGGACAAATTGCCCATTTTCTGTAACGCGCAATTTGCTTCGCCTGTAGTCAAGGTTTTCGATGTCTGCAGGCCTGTGGGACTGGAACCATTGAGCAACCCTGATCTCATCGTTCTTCCTCAACCTGTCCCGCCAGCCAAGGATGACAGCAACGCTCGTATCCGAAGCCAACGCATCTTTGTCAATCAAACAGACATGGGCAACTGGTATGCCTTATCTGGGCGTTCCTATCCTCTCATCTTGGACGCTCCAGTAGCCAAGACTTCGTCACCTGACTGGATCCAGCTTGCCCAGCCATGGGGCAAGTTGAATGAGACGCAGAGAGTTGGAGCCATGGTCGGAACCCACTACATGGATGGTGTCACCAGAGGCCCGATCTACCAACCTCCCAGTCTACCTGGACGCCCAGAAGCGTCTGATGCAGTCGTGGACCCCGAAAGCCACCCAGCGCTGCCCACTACGGTGCCAGGCGACGATCCTGTAGAGACGCCTACCATTGTCAACAAAGTCAAGTCGATTCCGCACCATGTTTCCAACAGCGTCATCGACTTCTTCTCAAATCCTGTTTTGATCGTGCTCATCGTTTCTGTTCTGTTTTACTACCAGAAGGATCTACGTCGCTGGTATAAGACCAAGACGACAAAGTGGTATATGCGAGATGAGGCCGCTTCTGACACAGAGGACATGGGTGCCGATGCTACTCCTGAGCATACAGTACATGACGAGATCCCTCCACCTGCTCCTGAGCGGGCGGCTACACCTCTGGTACCAGAAGAACCTATTGCCGAGAAGAAGCCCCTGCCCGAGAGCCTAGTCCCCTCAATTGAGCCTGTTGCTGAGAAAGAGAAGGACGGCGACAAGACGCCTATCGCGGATCCATCTGCTGCAGGTGTGGAGAAGCAGACCTCTGCCACTCCTCCTGAGCCCGGTACCCCTGAGGTCAAAAAGAAGAAGCCTGCTCACCGCGGTCGCCGCGGAGGTACAAAGCACCGAAAGGGAAAGAAGAGAGAGGAGATGTCGCAGTCCCGCGACGACGAGCCGCCTGCTTCCGTGGAGGAAGCCGTCAATAAGGCCAAGAAGCTGGGCGTACAGGCCACTGGTTTGGAACCCGACGTCATGACCATGACAAACGACATGCAGGCGGTTGGAGAATCGATTATCAAAATGGGCGGCATCGAAGTCGACACCGAGAATCAACTCGGCACAGGCAGCAATGGTACCCTGGTCTTTGCTGGTCGATTCGATGGGCGTGAAGTGGCTGTCAAGCGAATGCTTATCCAGTTCTACGACATTGCCTCCCAAGAGACAAAGTTGTTGCGAGAGAGTGACGACCATCCGAATGGTAAGGATAATAGTGGCCTGCGTTTGCGGAAAGCTCTAACAATCAATTCTAGTCATTCGATACTATGCCCAACAACAACGAGATGGATTCCTGTACATTGCTCTCGAGCGCTGTGCAGCCTCTCTAGCTGATGTCATCGAGAAGCCTCATCACTTCACCCGGTTGGCTCAAGCTGGCAAGATGGATTTGCCCGGTGTCTTGTACCAAATCACCAACGGTATCCATCATCTGCACAATCTTCGCATCGTCCATCGCGATCTCAAGCCTCAAAACATCTTGGTCAACATGGGCAAAGACGGACGACCACGCCTTCTTGTATCCGATTTTGGTCTCTGCAAAAAGCTAGAGGGTGGTCAGTCCTCCTTCGGTGCCACCACTGGCCGCGCTGCGGGAACTTCTGGCTGGCGAGCGCCTGAATTGCTACTCGACGACGATGCTAGGGACACTGCTACCATGGAGTCCAGTATCCAGAGCGGGTCGGGATCTATCCTCGTTGGTTCCGACATGATGTCCAACCGTCGTGCCACTCGCTCGATTGATATCTTCAGCTTGGGCTTAGTGTTCTTCTACGTCTTGACAAATGGTTCCCATCCATTTGACTGTGGCGATCGTTATATGCGGGAGGTGAACATCCGCAAAGGCAACTATAACTTGGCCCCTCTGGATGCACTCGGCGACTTTGCCTACGAGGCGAAGCATCTCATTGGCTTGATGTTGGATGCGAACCCCAAGGAGCGTCCTTCAGCTCGCGATGTAATGGCTCATCCCTTCTTTTGGTCCGCCAAGAAGCGTCTTGCTTTCTTGTGCGATGTCTCGGATCACTTCGAGAAAGAGCCCAGAGACCCTCCTAGCGACCATCTTGCTCACTTGGAGCAGCATGCCCCGGCGATCACTAAGGGAGATTTCCTCCGGTTGCTCCCACGAGACTTTGTGGACTCTTTGGGCAAACAGCGCAAGTACACGGGGTCCAAGCTGCTTGACCTGCTGAGAGCTCTGCGCAATAAGAAGAACCATTACGAGGATATGCCCGATGCGTTGAAGCGGACAGTTGGGCCCTTGCCAGAAGGATACCTGGCGTTCTGGACAGTCAAGTTTCCTAGACTGTTGCTGGATTGCTGGACCGTGGTGTGGACCGTGGAATGGGACAGTACTGATCGCTTCCGGGAGTACTACGAGCCGGCCGGTCTTTAAAAGTTTGGTACATACAAAAGTCAATTATCTTTCTATGCTTTCAAACTCGCTCTGTTCAAACGTGACCTGATACGCCCCAGTGAAATCGTGGAAATTGTTGAAGAGCCTCATTGCACCCTCTTGATAACCCATGTCAAGGCTGCCGTATTCGGGGAGTGTCCATGTCTGAACGAGTCGTCTTTACTCACATCAGATTTCCGCCCCTCGCAACGGCACTGGACGAGACAAGATGGCCCTTGGTAGGTGGGTGAGTAGGCACCGGTATTTAGGTAGCCAAATCTATCCGGGTCCTCACCGATACAGACGATCCACATTGTACCTCAAGGCAATGACCAGGAGTGCCAGGTTTACATTTACTCTATTTATATGAAGACCTGTTTCTCTCTGGTCTACCTTACTCTGCTCAAGCTCTTGTTCTTTATACCTCCTCCAAACCCCAGAGCCACGTACGGCCAACCAACTCCTTTTAGTGTTGAGCAATCTTCTACACACTGCGCGGCTTGATATACCGTGAAATAGTATCGCCCATCATCCATCTCGCAACGCCTCGTATCTACCCATCCTTCTGGAGACCACTCTCAACCCCACTGGACAAGCACCTTCTTGCCCTTCTTTTTCTTACCACCGGTACTCTGACCAGCCTCTTCGTCTTCCCGCTCCGACACATTCTCGCTTGCGGCTCCGCTTCCCGGGGCAGACCCCCAGCTGAAGTTGCTGGCAGCACCACCGAGGTCGCGTCGTACGCCTCGGCCCGTGCCGTACCCAAAGATTGTGGTGAGGGGCTTCTGTGCCGGGGGCAACGCAGGGAAAGCAGACGATGGCGGCGGGCGACCGGCGGGCGTCGAGCGCACGGGGCCTGCGGCGCCGGATGACCTCGAGGCGGATGGGTTGTTGGGCCCGATCCAGGATGGCTGATGTGCTGAAGACTTGGATGATGACGAAGCCGCAGGAAGGGCAGGGAAGGCCGATGGTGCTGGAGGACGTGAGGATCCCGAGGTTGACACCCAGTTCGTCGAAGCAGCCTGGCTTACGGGCTTAGGTCCCGAGGCGCCGGCTCGGGTGCTGTTCTTCAGCCTCAACACGCGGTTCGAGTGCTTCTGGTTAGAGCTCGGTGCCGCAGCTGGCGCAGTGGGCGATGGCGAGGCCGCGCTGGCCCAGCCACTCGAAGCTGTTGTAGCACCGTGCATACCGCCCAAGCCAGGCAGAGAGGGGTAATCTTCGTTGATGGCTCTCCAGTCCTGCCACGCCTTGTGTAGAGCCGCAACCTTGCTCTTATCCTCGAACAGGTCAGCAACTTCACGGACCAACGTGCCCAGCGCGTTTGACGATGTATCGGCGAAGAGCGAAAAGAAGGCATCCACCAGTTGAGGGGCGGTCAGCTTTCCTTTTCGGAAGTTTGAAATGTACTCGCGGAACTCCTTCATCTTGGACTCATCGTGGCCGAGCATGTTTGAAGCGCGCTCAACGACTCCTTGATGGCGCAACATCACCGATCTCTCCTGAGGAGGCAATGATGCAATATCAGTCACGTTGAGCTGCTCCATCTCCGCCGTGGGCAGCGCAGGCGCAGGGGCGGCTGCGGCTGCTGGGGCTTGGCGTGATGATCCTCCAGGTGCCGCTGCACCGTTGCCTCGGCGAGACGAGGAAGCTGGTATCGTACTCGCTGGCTGTGACAACGAGCCACCAAAGGTACGGTTGGAAACTGACTGCGCCGAGTGGATTGCCATCTGTCTTTGGAAGGCAAGCTCATCCCGACGAAGCGGTTGCGCAGAGCTATGGGGTATGGGTTCGGCATTGGGATCCCGCCCACGGCCACGGCCTTGACGTCCGCTGGAAGGACCATCACCGCTACCACCGCCGCCGCCGCCGCTTCTACCCCCGCCACCCCCTCCACGTCTCTCGGTCTCGTATGTCGATCTGTAGTCAAAGCCTGACATGTTGACTACCCTCGCATCTCTCCGCACATCCTTGGACAGAGAGTTGGCATGCTCTTCCAGCTGATGTGCCTTCAAGTCCATCTCCGACTCAAAGACGACAAATTTTTTCTCCAAACATTCCTTGTCCAGACAGGGGAAATGATCCTTTTCAAAGTGCTTCTCCAAGGCATTGTAGTTGACAAAGTAGTGGGGGTGTCTCGAGTCCCTCCGGTCGCAGATGAAACATCTTTCGTGCTTTTCGCGGCAGTGATCAAAGAGCTTATCATCGTCGTAGAAGCGCGATCCGCAGAACCCGCATAGGGGGTGGCCCTTGAATCCCGTCTGGTCAATGGCACCTGGCCTGTCGTCTCCATGCCTCATGTGCTTCTCGAGCTCCTTGTCCGCGAAGAGCTCATGCTCGTGGGTGAAGACCTTCTTGTTCCTGGTACACAGGTCACACATCTTCATGTGATGCGTTGAGCGGACGTGCCTATGAAGATCTGGCCATCCTAATCCGGCGAAGACGCAGTCCTCAGCAGGGCAATTGTATCGTAGGAGCACCACAGTGTCGCCAACAATTTCCTCGTTGGTATATCGAATACCGATGTTACTGTCGAAACTCGTGATATCGGCGTCGGTATAGTCCTCGTATCGCTTGTTCGCATCATCCGTGAAAACGACAAAGGGAGAAGCAGTCTAGTTTGAAGTCAGTCTCGGCATATCGACGGCGCGCCAGTAGAAAGAAGGCTTACTCGACAATGAGGACAGTCCTTGGTCTTGTATAGGGCTCTCATGCGCAGACCACAGATGTGGCAGGTCTTGTGGTTGCATGGTGCAATTGAGTGGAACTTGATAGGCTCTGCGCAGATGAAGCACACCTCTCCGTCACTACTCGCCGTGTCATCGTCCGCTGCAGCCGTGCGCGTCAGCACCTTGTTATCGACTTTGGCGATAGGGGTCTCGGATGCGCTCGAGGTGTCTGGCTGAGTTGGCGCAGCAGCGTTGTTACCGCCTCTACCACGTCCTCCTCTTCCTCTTCCACGGGTTCCAGAGTTGCTTCCTCCTCCTCCTCCTCCTCCTCCTCCTCCACCGCGACCTCTTCCACGGTTGCGGTTGCCCCTCGAGGGGTTCGAGTCACCGCCGGCAGCTTGAGAGTCGGCCATCGGGAGAGGCGTCTTTCGCGTAGACAGTGGGCGTGGAAGTCCAGTAATGGGGTTCGTGCAGTCGGCCAAACAATTCGATCAAGGCTAACTGTCTTACACTTGAAGTGCTTTTCTTTGATGCGCGAAATTGGTCCTCCACTTGAGCTTGATTGTGGGCCGGTGTAGCTGCAGCTGGACAGCTTCTTTCGAAGTGTGTGTATGCGCAGTGATTTGAAGAGACAGCGTAAGTTAGTACCAGAGTAGAAAGGAGCAGAGATCCGGAATGTAGACGGGCTACCCAGTACTTTTAATCGGGCACGGCGAGACGATGTACGTCGAAATTAATGATTATGTGTGGCTCCCAAGGGAACCGCGAGTGGGTTGGATTGGCTCTGGTATTGGTGGGCGGAGGGAATCCATGGCGGGGTCCAGCAAAAAAGTCCCCTTGCTCGTTGCTGCCACTCCTCAGTGCTCACCCAGTGCTAAGGAACTTCCATTCTAAGCGACCGGGGTTTCTCCGTGCTCTTCGGTGTGCGTCATTCACCCCTGCAACCGCCATCTGCCACCCACCGGCCCAAGAAGCTTCAATCTGAGCTTACATAACACGACATGCTGAACACGAGCTGACAGCTGAGCTTCGCGGAGCCACCAGTCAGTTCCAAGACACGTGTGGCTTTGCACTCGACTCATCGAGGCGGTGCAAGAGGTAATCATGAAATCAAGCCTTTTACTACTAGATGTCGGTTTGAAATCGCATCTGCCTTACCTTAGGTACTCTGGGGTGCATACAAAATGACTCATCGGTAATCATGGCTTCCATGGTGAGATTCTGACCAGCTGAAGCCTCTCTGCTGTTTCCTGGCTATTGTGCCTTTGGCCTTGCATCATTACCCCCAAGGTGTTGCGTCACTGGAGCGGCATGATGCTTAGCCAATATCTTAATAGAGTGTATTTAATGGAGACTAGTGTCGACCAATTCCAAAGGCCGAGCTAGCCCAGATTCTCTACCTTGGGTAGCGTAAAGCCTGCAGTTGCAGCGATGGCTGCGACGACCGGCATGGCCAAATATGTAAAATAAGGTATGCCATGTCGACAACGAACCCACCCTCTACTGTTATCCTCCTCGAACAACCACACACGATAAGGTACTTTGCGGTTCGCCGTCCATTTGCTGCCTGTACCCGGATGCCCAACCAAACCGCCCAGAAAGTTCTGATTGCCCGTCCCAAACCGGAAAGACGCCATTGCTTTAAATCGCACCGCTCGTCCGTGTTATTTTCATCCTGGACCACGTCCTTCTTAAGTCTGCTCTCACTGCTCCTCAACCTCAACCGGGTAAAGGTGAGCGCCGATCATCTTGTTCATCTGGAACATGTCCACCTTAGATTGCTTGAAAATAGCATGCATCTTGTCGTCGCATAGGATTTGTCTCTTGTTTTCCGGATCCTGTAGGTCGTGGCCCTTGATGTGTTCCCAGAGCTTCTTGACAACCTGCGGACGAGAGAGCTTGGGTAAAAGTTAGCATGTTATCAAGGTACCAAACAACATGTCATCTAGAGAGATCATACCTGGGGTTCGCCAAGCAACTCTGACAACGGTTCGCTCAGGTTGAAGGGCTTTTGGAACCCACCACCAGCCTTGCGTTTCGGCGGTTCGCCGCTGTCCTCAACGTCGCTGTCATCAATCTTCTTCGCGCTCTTCTTGCGAGGCGCCTTCTTCTTGGCCGCTTTGCTACCCTTGCTGCTTGCGCCGTTGCCGCCGCGCGTTGTCCGCCCTCTCGCCATCTGATTTTCCTGGGCCTGTAGCTTGGCAGCGAGCTTGGCGTCGGCGTCTTCAGAAGAGTCCTCGCGCTTCTGCCTCTTCCTGACGGGCGCGACGGAAACCTCAATCTCGCCATCAATATCATCGTCGTGGCCGTTGGCTTCGCGCTTCGGGGCGGGGCTTGCGGAGTATGAGTCGGGTGCTGCGTCGTTGGAACCTGAGATCGCATCGAAACGCTCTTCTATCAGCGCCTTGATGGCATCCTGCAAGCATTCGTGTTAGCCCTAGCCTATCGGCAGGTAGCTTTCGGCAGTTGACGGTAGGGTTGTTGGGTATCTTGCCTTTTGAGTAGTCAAATCCTTCCCGCCAAGAGCTTTCTCCAGACCCAAACGGATCTTCTTGCGAGTGATGGTCGTCAAGTCTGCAGTAGCGAGAATGCCGTCAATGATGTGGGTGTAGTTATCCTCATCCTCGGAGCTTACTGCACAGGTCAGTTTAGCGACGGCGTTGTAGGCAACGAAACCCAGAGTGCAGGAACGTACGGGGAAGAGACATGATGCCGCCGGAGTGTATGATGTTCCTGGACCAATCTGTGTAGACAGGATGTCGGGTGTCGATATTCGATCCGGAGCGGCCGATAGTTGCAGGTGCACGGCCGGTTGAAGTTGTCACGCAAGAGTATTTGAAGCACCTGGAGAGGCAGCTGGCCGGTCGATGGTGGAAGAAGACGAGGAGTCGGCGAGAAGAGTTGGCAGGTGGGTTGTTTGGTTGGTCTCGAATCAGAGCATGTCTTTTTGCGATCGGTAGCTTAGCTTGGCATCGGTTGGAAAGGCGCGACGACCATGGAAATTCGACTAGAAGGTGCGATGTGGGACAGCACAATCCACGCCTCTGGCTATATCGCGGCGGAGTGCATCAATGTGCCGACGCACACACGCACACAAGGCTGAAGTGAGGACTCTCTCGGCGGGGCGCGGCTGCCAAGGCGGGAGTCACGAAGGAGAGGTAATGCACCTGGTGAATTCGAAGTAGAAGGTGTCAGTTGGAGAGGCGGGGAGTGGTCTGGAGTTGTGAGAATGGAGCAGCGAGGCTTCGTTCCAAACAACCAGATGCGACGGATGTGCGGTGTCGGTGCAGCGTGCAGAGTGTGGTGCGATCTGTGGCCCGGGCAGGAAAAGGTGAGGCTCACACTTTCCGATGTTTGGTTCTTGTCTGTCGGCACCTTAGCGTGTGGTCTGTTCTGAAGACCGGGTAGCCTGTACGCAGTATCCGTAGTGAGGTGTACTTCGTATGGAGTAAGGGATCCGTAAGGTAGGTACGTCGTAACAGGGGAGAATGAGATACCTTAGCAACCAGACAAAAATCGGCGAATAGAAAGGCCAAATGTGGGTTATGTGTGGCTGAAGGAAAGACGGAAAAAAGCGGTCTTGGGTCCTGTTGTCTTGCAGTCTTGCATTAGACGTTGGCTCGTGCTGCCAGCAGTTCCAGACCGTGACGCCGTGCCAATCACAGTACCGAATTGACTCCCGGCTGATGTTCCTTCGGCAGCCCCACCCCTCACCGGTCGGCTGACAAGCATCACGTGGCTCGGCTTGCACGGCCGGGGGAGGTACGTCTTGAGGTTTTACTCAGTCTTATCTCATTGGATAAGCCACCTTCTATCCTGTATACCTACCTGAGTAGGTACCTTACCTTACCTTAAAGTCTTCATCAGACAGAGCACTTCAGCCTTCGTTGCACTGCACCTTCCAAATTCTGTCTGCCATTTCTTGGGATTGCGATTTCGTTCCATCAAAGCTTGTCTTTTCATTACATAGAACACTACGGCAGTTTCGATCCAGAATCTGGATATTTGCCTCATTCATGTCGTGCTGTGAGCTATCATTCTTATATCTGAGGTTTCAGTGTCTCAGGCACTCAGAAATCTAAAGCGAAACTCGAGCCACTAATCAATCTCCACTGTGTAATCGTGATGCAAACTCGCTACCACTTCATATTCAAATATATCAGAACTCTCCTCGATATACCTTACTAAGGATGCTATACGCCGGCTTCGATCGCCTGTCAGCACCTTGTTAACACAGCGGGACCTGTCTCGGTGTGCTGACCAATCAGAGGACTGAGATTAGCTCGGTGAGAGTCCAGAGTGGTTCCTAAATCGGCAAAGGCGCACTCCACCATTCTAAGTTAGCTTCGGGCCAATGAAGACTCCGACGGTCACAACTGGACCATCTTCTGCAGAACATCAGTCTATCTCTTGCGCTTGTGTCTAGCCGTTTAATTGGTGACGTCGGTCTTCGTGGTCACACTTTCCTTACTCTGTATTCTAATTCCAGTCAAAACTTCTGCCCTGCATCGTCTAGATCACCTCGTTTATTCTTGCTTCAAGATTGCTCCAAGGGAGAGAAGCCGAGATGCTCAATCCCTTCAGTATCTTCACGCAGGCCTTTCCGCCGCGGCCGCAATTCACGGAGAAGGACATTCCCGATCTCTCTGGCAGGGTCGGTGTCTCGCGTAATACAATCAACATGAGTCGCTGTATACTTACACGTCGCAGGTCTGCATCGTAACAGGAGCAAACACTGGTGTTGGCAAGGAGGTCGCACAGATTCTGTACTCCAAGAACGCCACCGTCTACGCTACCTCCCGTTCTGAAGAGAAAGGCCGTTCTGCCATCGCTGCTATCAAGGACGCGGTGCCTGATTCCACCGGAAAGCTGGATCTCCTCACTCTGGATCTGGCCGACCTTACCACCATCAAACCCGCAGCAGACATTTTCCTGGCCAAGGAGACACAGCTGCATCTTCTCATCAACAATGCCGGCGTCATGATGCCGCCTCAGGGGAGCAAGACAGCCCAGGGGTACGAACTGCAGCTGGGAACAAATTGCGTCGGCCCGTTCCTCTTCACCAAGCTGCTCACGCCAACTCTGGTACGAACGGCCAAGACAGCACCCAAAGACAGCTGTCGCGTTGTCTGGGTTTCGAGCTCAGCCGCAGAGGTGCTGTCGCCGAACCCCGCCATCGAGATTGATAACCTCGACTACAGCAGGGACAGAATCAAGGAGTTCAAATACGGCATCAGCAAGGCCGGCAACTACTTCCATTCCACTGAATTCGCCAAGCGACACAAAGCCGACGGCGTCATCAGTCTCGTAAGTCTTGGCACAACTCAGGCGGAGTTCATGTGGAATGGGCAACTAACTGTGCAAAGGCCTTGAATCCGGGAAACCTTTCATCAGAGCTGGATCGCCACATCACGGCGCTGATCCCGACGTTATTCAGAAGAGCTACCACGTATCCGGCTATCAACGGTGCCTATACTGAGTTGTTTGCAGCGCTATCTCCCGACGTGACTATTGAGAAGACGGGCGATTGGGGTGAGTTTGACCTTGTCTATTGACTTTCATGAGTTGCTGACTGGATGTCTCCTAGTTGTTCCATGGGGTCGGTTTTATGCCATTCGGGATGATCTCGTTCAGGGCTCCAAGTCACGCGAAGATGGTGGCACAGGTCTCGCCGAAGACTTTTGGAAATGGACTGAGGAGCAGGTAGCAAAGTACCTCTAATGTACGAGCGAGTTCAACCATCTAGACCATTTGTTCCCACAAAGACCAGCATTTACAGTGAAGTCAAGATATATTTAAGTGAGTCACTAGTTCACTTTCACAGTTCATACATCATGAAAGTGGGCAGCTGTGGTATCGTACACTGAAGAATATATTCAGAACTAAGTCCAATAGGCACAGTGACAAGTCTTATATGCAAAAAAGATATGTACATCAGAAGTGTTTCTTTTCCACGCCTCGGAGTCCAAAGGAACATCCAAGCGTTCTCATCCTCCTCAAGCCACAGTCAACGACAGAGACGCTTAGTTGCGCTTGGCGTGGTTGCGGCGGCGGCGACGACGGCAAGCGGGCTTGGCGCTAGCAGAGGCAGCCGGGGCAGAGCTGGTGGTGGCAGCAGCGGGAGTAGTGGCAGCGGGAGCGGAGGGCTCCTCAGAGACAACGGGAGCTGCGGAGGAGACGGGAGTCGCGACGGGAGCAGAAGAGGAAGCGGGGTCAGACTCGACAGGGGCGGCGGAGGAGACGGGGGCAGCGCTGGTAGTGGGGACGGCGGTGGTGGTGGGAGCTGCGGTGGTAGGGGCGGCAGCAGCGGGAGCGGAGGAGACAGCAGCCGAGGTAGCAGCGGGAGCGGCAGAGGAAGCAGGGGCGGAGGAGCCAGCGTCGGAAGATCCAGAGCCAACGGCCTTGGTGATGTCGCCGTCCTCAATGTAGACTCCGGAGAAGTAGAAGTCCTCAGTCTCATCGGCGTAGCCGTCACGGGGAAGCTCGAGGACACCGACGTGCCAGTCGGCACCGTTGCTGGAGGCAGAGGCAGTGACGGGGGCGACGACCTGGGTCAGGGCCTCGGCGCCGGTGGAGTGCCAGAAGCCGACGGAGCCGCCGTCAAAGTCGATCTCGTAGGCAACGTTGTGCCAGACGTCAGCGTCCCAGTTGACGCTCCACTCGGTCTTGCCGCCGACGACCCAGCGGAGTAGGGGATCCTCGGTGCCGGTAGCGCCGCTCTGCCAGCCAGACTTCATCTCGACAAAGTGGCTCTCGAAGAAGGCGATCTGGTGCTCCTTGTTCAGGGACGGGGCGTTGGTGTCACTGCGCTTCAGGGAGAAGTGGTAGAAGAGCTTGCCCTTGCCGATGGCGGCGGTGGTCTGGGGGATCAGCTCGGTACGGCGCATGGTCTGGCCGTTCCAGAAGGAGGTGCTGGTCAGAGAGATCTTGGCACCCTGCTTGGAGCCCGTGTCGGCAGGGTTCTTGAAGTCCGAGGAGAGGTTAACGTAGTCTGTGGTGGCGCCGGAACCGTGGATGTAGTATTGGTAGGGGCCGACCTGGCTGCTCCAGGACCACTTGTCGAGGTCAGTAGCAGCGGTCATGTCGTTGAAGCGACCATCCCAAAGGATCTCGCACTGGGCGCGGGTGGCCAGCAGAGCCGCGCTGGCGATGCTCCATGTGAACTTCATTTTTGCGGATTGGTGTGGTTGGTTTGGGAGTTTTTGGGTGTATAAATGAGCGTGTGTATGCCTGAACCGACCGGGCGGCTTGGAGAAAGCTTGAATGCAAGGGTTTGAACGAATGGAATGTTTCGAAAAGAAAGAGAGGACGCAGGTCGCAGCAATCGATGCCTTGGCCTTGCTTCAGGAAGTTCAATGTACGGTAGAGAATGTAGCTAAGCTCAAATGAATCGAGGCATGGCGGCACGCGATGGCAGACCAGCTCTTTTATGTAGGTCTCCTTTGGCTTCCTGCTCTTCACCCCTTGGGACGAACTTGCAATCCATCCTCGCTCCGTGGTTCCTGGAAAGGAGATGACCCCGCAGGTTTAGCTGCGAGGAATAGAGTAGAAGGCTCCTTTGGGGAAATGGGCCTTGCAGAAGCACCTTGTTTCACGGCAAGGTTTCCCGGTTCAGCGGATTCATTTTGCAAGCGTCTGTCAAGCGAGGCCTATAAGTGGAATTAGATTGCGGAGTTGTCCCTGACTTCAGGTGAGGCCATGGTTGATGAGGCCACGCCATATCCGTACATGTGCGGCCTGCAGGTCCCAGGACTCCCAAGTAGCGGCGGCAAGGAAAGGCATAGCAACTTAGCAACTGAGCAGCTAGCTAGAAGAGCCAAGAGACAGAGACTGCAGGATTCCGCAGCGAAAGGAGTCATGGAAAGGCCAGGGCCTGGGCTCGGGTGGGAGAAGCGGACCAACACAGCCAGAGAGAAATGAACAGGGCGCTGGGTGGGCGCTTGATGTTAATCAAGTCGAGCCCACATCTTGTTTGCATCTTGTATGGATGACGATGCAGGGGGTGCTAAAAAGACGTTGTCGTCGTGGGAGAGCCGCCCAGGTGCGAAGCTTCTGCTGGTGGGAAATTTGCACACGGGGCACGGGGTGGGTCCACTAGACCGGATCGGGGCCGCCTCCAAACAAGCAAGCCGCAAGCGCCCCTTTTCGGCACAACCGGGAATACCCTTCTTTGGGCCTACGCCGTGCAATATTCACCCAATATTCAAGCACCCAAGTTCATCCCAAAAACTCAATTTGAAAGGCCGTCACGTCGCCTGTCAAGCTTCAGCCTTCAACCCTCCACCGGCTGCCACTGTCAGGTTGTGGGCGACGGCATGGCGGTGGGAAGGGCGTTATATGACGTGATGTGTTATACCCGAAATAACGTTCTTCTGCTCGGCTATCGCTCACCTTGTTAAGTATAATAGGCCCCAAAGCCTAAGAGCCTATTAATCATGTTAAGAAGTACGGATAAGGCGGGAGATCTCCCGAGACAGGCATGCATACCCGGGCCCGAGCCTCCGGATCATCCACAAGTCGCCCCGGCTAGAAGGTCGGGGCTTCAACGAATATGCGAGACAAGCCACAACATTCATGATTGTTGTATTCATTGATGGGATGAAGAGGCTGTCGCCATTGACTTCATCCATTGTTTCTGTTCTCCGAATTCTTACAGCAGAAGCTATCGCATCTTTCTCCCTGGCTTACCAAAAGCCCACCATGTTGTCTGTAGTTCTGCCTCTTCATGACCGAAGGTACTCGCAAACACTTTTGCCCCAACGCGACGCCCCCTTGTATACCCACATGCCAGTCGCATTACCCTTCTTCAGGCCTTCTATAGCATCCGCGAGCACAAGCCCGAACCCCTCCTTCTTCACCTCTTCTATGGGGGTGAGGTACGTCTTGAAAGAGAACATGATTGCTCCCGTCTTTGGAAGTCTGGTCAAGGTCTGTAGTTCTTGGCGCAAACGAGCCTAGCTGGTGTAAGTAAATGATAGGCGACACACACAACGTTCGAGACGATTGGTCTCACCTTTGTAATATCGACATCCTCATCCTCTTCCGTCTGGTCACCCTCATAGATGTGCAAGTTGCCTGGGCTGAAGAGGTTCTCATGGGTTGACACAGACCACTGTAGCATTCATCAGCCGAAAGCTTTAACCTCCAGGGACACGTTGACTCACGTTCATCCGCTTGAAGCTCTTCCCAACTTGCAATCGACAGAAGAGACGCTCCATGCTCGCGCCAATCTTGTCGTAGGATGGCACCGGCGTGTGAATATCCTTCATCAGCTTCCCTAGCTTGCCGGAGGGATCGAATCCAGCAGGATGGCAGCAGACGAACGCCACAGCACGATGACCCGCTGGTGTCTCAACCAGCAAAAAGATGTCGTCTTCCACGGTCTCTCCAAGAGCTTTGAGCGCAACCAGGGGGTCCTCTGGCGGCGTGAGGGGTAATGATGTCTTGGTAACGTGGTTGTGGAACTTAGTCTTGTCCTCGGATAACGAGAACATGGTTGGGTACCGCTTTGGCAGATACTCTGACAGCAAATACGTCCAGGTTTCGTGGAGAGCAGGTATACCTTCAGGCACAGCCCCCGCTACCGTTGACACATGCTTTTCCAGGAGTTGACGACGCTCGGTCACTCGGTCGAGGTAGTTGTTATCTATTATGATGAGGTCTTCAGGCGGGCTCGCTTGGATAGCTAACGTGATACTTTGTTAGAATGCGAATACAAGAAGGGTTACTTTTGCGAGGTTTGTAGTACCCATGGTGATGTGATAGACTGGCTTGAATGGCCGGTGCTTGGCAGGATCGATATTCTGCCAGTCAAAATCTTTCAGGGGCGTTATATCAGTCTTTTCATCTGACTTCTCCTGCGAGCTGGTCGCCGCAAGCTTTGCCTCCATAAAGTTAGATATCTCCGTCGGTTCTCTCAAAAGATAAGAAGGCACACCTTTGTGGCATATCGCCACTTCCATCTCCATGCGGAGAATAGCAGTACAGCTACAGCCAAAGCTGGGATGAGGAACATATTGGCGTTACGGAATGATGTGAGATGGGAAGCCTAGAATAGAAGATATTTGAAGAACTATAAGATCGGATGAGTTGAACCGTTTCAGCCCAGAAATGACCTGGTGACGTGACTCAGGATAACAGCCAACTTATAAGGCGAGGATCCCTGATACAAGTCGAGGAGCCAAGAGTAGACCGTTATCGGCCCAGACAGCCGGGCAGCACACCAAGTCTGCGCTAGTAATCTAGACTTCCCGAGTTGTGGGATCCCACCCAAGGCCACGATACCTCTTTTAGGCAATAGATTGAGACCACTGGCAATCGCCTGACCTCGATTGGCCCTGCCAATGAGATTCACCACATTTGGGCAGTAAAAAGAGAGACCGTTCCACATTGTCCAAGTCTGCACTCATGCATCGGACCCAGCGTAATTAGCGTATCAAGCATAGAGCGTGGCATTCGACCACGCAGTAGATCTCCCGCCTGGAATATTGATTTGATCCCGAGGCTTCCCCGCAAACGGTACTGGCAACCCACAGAACGACTCAAATGCATCTTATGATGTCGTGTTGTAGTCCCGCGATGTCAGCTTTTTGATCACATTGTACGTAATCCAACTTGAACACCACAATGCTTCAGCCGCCGGCCGGCTCAGCCTTCCTCCTTCAGCTTGTTTCCGGAGAGGGGAAATATCCTTGACTGCAGCATATAAACGCCACGTAAACATGCAATTCCAGGTCCAAACCGATGAATTCACTATTAGATGTCTCAAGGAGACATGATGATGAGAGATGATGTAGCTAGCTCCACGCTCTTCTCTCATTGAGCACTAGGATAGCTCACAACATGTCTCTATGCGATCAAGGATTCAACAGAGCCTCACCCAGAAAAGGCAGAAAGTGAATCTATGTGACAAATTCCTCACTACCAGTATTGATGGGCTCGTCAAGCTCCTGCTCAAGATAAAGCAGACAATGAGGGAGTGAGTACGACTTCACCTGGTGACAGTGCATGACTCTACCCCGCAATCAACCTCTACACTACATGCCGACAATCGATAAGAGGAGAGAAACAAGATAAGGGACCCAAGGGTCCCTAGCTTAGTCATGATTCTCCAAGGTGCAATCGAACTCGGAATGCTTCATCAAGGGCTCATAAGTCAGCAGAAGCTTATCTCTTCAGCTACGTAATCACGCAAGCTCTGGCAGGGGTGAGCTCCTCATTCGACTCCACGCTCTCACCATCATCCATGTCATTGACCACTCATATTGCCGAAGTCGCGACCGAAGAGAAGCGATCACTGCCCTGTGTGCCCCTCCAGATACTCCCAAAGCTCATTGTCGCCAGCGATGTCTGCGCTCTGGCTTTGAAACGTCGGCCGATAATCCAGCCGAACCGTCAGTCACCTTCTTCATTGGGCCAAGGGTTGTCCCAAGGAACTCAATCCTCGTAGGGTTGAAGACAATATAATATATCCCTTGCTCCTCGGACTTTTCAAATCTTTGCCTTTCGTAGTTTTTGCTGCAAACAACACCATAACGTTGTTGTCATGAGTTCGGAAAAGAGCGGCATGTTGCCGCCGTACAGCGCAGCGGACCTCCCGCCGCCTTCGGGCCCTCGGCACTCTCACCACCACAAGCGATGGCTACGACCTAGACGCAGCATGAAGCTCATCGTGGGGTGTCTCGCGTTCATTGCCTTTGCTCAATGGAAACAGATCTCGATTCTGCCTTCCCGCGAGCCATCATCTTCCCTGTCTGCGGACCGTCTGCAGCAGGATTTGGCGACTTGCGCCAAGTTGCGACACAAGCCACAGGATCCGATTGGCCTCGGCCGAGAGAAGAACGCTCGTTACGTCGACGGCCAGCGCCCGACACTCATCCGCAATGCTACAATTTGGGTTGGCGAGGCCGTCGAGGGAACATCGCCCGAGGACGCGCGGGCCGGCAAAGGGTACTCGTGGATCACTGCCGACGTTCTCATCGACTACGGTCTGATTCAAAAGGTCGAAGCTGACATCTCTCTCGACTCCCTTCCCAAGGACACCCAGATTTGGGATGCCAAGGGCCGCCAATTAACCAGCGGTATCATTGACATGCACTCTCACGCCGGTGTTGGTGCCCTGCCCGAGCTCGTCGGCAACCAAGATGTGAATGAGATGTCCAACGACATTACTCCCTACGTTCGTTCGATTGATGGACTCAACCCCCTCGACCCACAGATCCAGGTTATCAAATCTGGCGGTGTTACTACCTCGCTAGTCCTGCCGGGCTCTGGTAATAACATGGGAGGCGAGGCCTTTGTCATTAAGCACGCCGTTGGCAAGCCCGATGGCCGGACCGAGCTGTCTGCCGAGGACATGCTGGCTGACCCGGATCGCAACTGGCGGTACATGAAGATGGCATGCGGAGAGAACGCGAAACGCGTGTACGGAAAGGTTGGACACAGCCCATTCTCTCGTCTCGGCGAGAGCTGGGAGTTCCGCCATGCCTTTGAGCAAGCAGCAAAGCTTGTGCAAGAGCAGGATGACTGGTGTGCGGCAGCAGACAAGTTTGGGGTCGAGAGCCAGTCATCCTACTTGCCCCAGGATCTCAAGTGGGAAAGTCTCAGTGCTGCTCTGCGAGGTCAAGTGCACATCAATACCCATTGCTACACAATTCCGGATTTGGAGGCATTTGTCGATCACACCAACGAGTTTAAGTTCCCAGTGCGGGCCTTCCACCACGCCCATCAGACTTTCCTGGTTCCCGAGGTGCGTCTCTCTGGTTTGCTTGTCTCTGATTCTATCACTAACAAGCTTCTGTAGATCTTGAAGCGCGTCTGGGGTGGTCGTCCCCCTGCCTCTGCGCTGTTTGCCGACAACATGTACTACAAGTCCGAGTCGTACATTGGCTCCGAGTACGCTGGCAAGATCCTCTGGGAGAATGGCCTTACCCCCGTGTACGTCAGTGACAACCCGGTCTTGAACGCCCAACATGTCCTCTTCGAGGCCGCCAAGGCGTACAGATACGGCCTTCCCTACCATGCAGCGCTGTCCGGTGTGACATCTGCGCCTGCCGAGTTATTAGGCTTGGGCCAGCGAATTGGCAAGATCAAGCCAGGCTTCGATGCCGACATTGCTGTGTGGGACAGCGATCCTCTCAGCGTTGGCGCCGCACCTGTGCAAGTGTGGATTGATGGAGCTGCCCAGTTCTCTGATCCTTTTGAGCTCAAGAAGCCTCTTGAGGGGCCCATCCATCCGGATCCCAAGCTGGCCAACACTACTGAGGATACCACCGATCTCAAGGAGGTTGTTTTCACTGGCGTTTCTAATGTTTGGCTGTCAGGCGAGGAGGTCAGCACAGCCAATGGCGAGGCGATGAACGTTGTCTTCTCAAACGGCGATATCAAGTGCATTGGCGCCTGCTCTGAGGAGGTTACGGCTGCCAAGTCTTCGTCTAAGAAGGTCATTGACTTGAAGAATGGCCACATCACTGAGTCTTTCACCGCGTTCGGTTCTCTCATTGGCCTCAACGAGATTGACAACGAGGCAGACACAGACAACGGCCGGAACCCCACTGGTTTCAGTCGCGGTCTTGACGGTCTTGTGCTTGACAACAAAAAGCTGCACGTGGCTAAGCGATACGGCGTCACCAAAGCCATCTCGGCGCCCAAGTTCACGGGTGGATTGACGCACTCTGGAACCAGTGTTGGTTTCAACACCGACGCCAAACACTCGCTCGAGAAGGGTGCTGTCTGGGCCGAGGACGTAGCCGTTCATCGTACATTGACTCTCGCTGCGAAGAGGGGTGATAACCCATCAATTTCTGACGCCATTGGCAAACTCCGACACACTCTCTTGGAGGCAGTCGCGACCAATGATACTGCATCGGATCCTTTCTCAGAGGCGGCCTACCTCAAGAAGGTCGTCAACGGAGAGCTGCCCTTGGTCCTGACAGTCCACAGTGCCGATACCATTGTCGCTGCTCTCAGAGTCAAGGCAACGGTTGAAGAGGCGTTGGCTGCAAAGAGTCAGTCATCGGAATCTCCCAAGCTCCGTGTCTCCATTATTGGAGGCGCCGAGTCTCATCTCGTCGCTTCAGAGCTGGCCGCTGCCGGGGTCGGTGTGCTTCTTGCACCTTTCCAGTCATACTCGTATACCTGGGACCAGAGACGTTCGTTGACCGGCGCCCCTCTCACGAACGGTACCGCCATCGATACTCTCATCGACGCTGGTGTCGTCACTGCCATCGGCTTGGAGGAGGATTGGTTGATCCGCGACTTGGGACTGCTTGCCGGCATTGCACAGAAAAACGGAAACGGGCGGCTGAGCGAGAAGAAGGCGCTGGATCTGGTTTCCTCCAACGTCTACAAGATTCTCGGCATTGAAGAGTCGCAGTCGAAGAGCGGCCGCCACTTTGCTGTGTATGAGGGCAACCCGCTTGAGATTGGAGGCAGAATCCGTGCTGTCGGCAGTGGCCGTGACACGGTGTCTGTCTTCGTGTAAACGAGTCGTGGGAGATGTCTAGGCCTACGTTTAAGTCGGGTAGGTTTCGCCGAAACTTGAAAGACCCATTGATGACTCGGAAAGTATTCCGATCCCGGTTCCGAACCGCGCGGGGAAGACAGTAATCCAATACATGATCAAAGTGCATGGCGGCTCACTTGAAATATGATAGTGATATTGCAAATGTTCACATTCTAAGCACATTAGATCCAGCTGAATCAGCTCTAGCCGTCCTGATTTGCCGCAGGGTCGTGGCGCTGGTTCCTTTGACGTTGTGATCCCGCGCGGGTATTACCAATCTGATCCCGGACGGTGACGATCCCGGCGTATCACCCTTTGACCAATAAGAAAGAACCAGAGCGAAGCCAACTAAACGGATACCATTGCTATTTGAGCTTCCTGGTCCCCCACCATCCGTTGGGTTAGTAAGGGTCTAAATAGGCAGATGAACAGCATCGAATGACAACAGTAACAAGAACTCTGTCTTACTTGACCAGAACTCTACGATTTCGGAAAATCAACTGGAAAAACAAACGAAATTTCAGAACATCATCATCCACAATGACACGCGCTGCAGCAATTTGCGTTGCGCACGGCGGAGGTATGCTGAGCTCGCTTGAAGGCACAAGAAAGCTCCATCGCTGACTTACACATCTTAGGTCCTATGCCTGTTCTTGGTGACCCTGGCCATGCTTCCATCACCGCATCACTCCAGAAGCGCGTGCCCAAGATTCTGAAGCTCAACACACCGGACGCGCCGAGAGCTATTGTGGTCGTAACGGCACATTGGTCAGAAGGCGCACCAACCATCTCATCAGGGGATCGCCATGACCTGTACTACGACTATGGCGGCTTCCCGCGGGAGGCATACTCACTCAAATATCCCGCCCCGGGATCGCCAAGTATCGCAAACGAGTTGAAGCAAGCTCTCGAGAAGGAGGGTCTCTCACCGGTAATGAACTCACGTCGTGGTAAGTGGGAGCAATGGCACGGACGCGGCAGTAGACCTAGATTAACGTTCATCTCAGGTTGGGATCATGGCGTCTTCATTCCACTCCTTCTCATTCACCCCGTCGCCGACATTCCAGTCATTCAGCTTTCAGTCCTGGCTTCCGAGGACCCCGAGGAGCACTTCCGCATGGGTCGTGCCCTTTCAGCCTTGCGCGACACCAACGTCGCCGTCGTTGGCTCAGGTTTTGCTTCGCTTCACAACATGGGAAAGCTGCGGTCACTCATGATGGGAGATCCGTCAACGGCAAAGAAGATCGGGACGCAGGTCAACGAGTGGAACAAGGAGTTAACAGACGCCGCACTCCTAGAGAAGCGGGAAGACCGTATCAAGGCGCTGTCTAACTGGCGCAAGTTCTCTCACAGTTACGACATGCACCCTCGCTACGGCGCGGAGCACTTCATGCCTCTGTTGGTATGCGCGGGTGCTGCTGACGACGAGGTTGGCCGGGAGTACAATGACGACTTCCTCGGCACGGATATCAAGACATACTATTGGGGAGATGTACGTGTCTGATTATTCTAACTAGCACCTTGTTCCATCTATATGCCCATTCCCGAAGCGCCTGTCCCTGTCCGCATCTATCCAAGCGGATTGTGGTGAGGTTGAAAAACTTCTCTGCCCATCTGTCCCATAATACATTTGACTCGTTATATCATGACTCTTTCAATGTCTTCCTAGTCAATAACCCCGACGCCCAATGCTGATGGAAAATAATACAGTCCTCTAAGTGGGAAAACCCTCGAATGTCCTCCAGTCCCGTCCAAATGAAACATCTTTTGTGAGCGCAAAGAATGCAGAAAGTGGTGTAAAACATTACAAATTAGGGGGGTTATGGTAGCGTAGACCAAGCAAGACAAGTTGTCAAAACTTGCCTCCAATGCCCATGGCATCGACGACGTGGGACTCCTTTTCGACGACCCAGCCGGTTTGCACGTAGTTGGAAAGCCAACTGACTTCGCGTCCGCGGTGGCCATCGCAGTCACGGCATCCGCGTCTCGCCATCTCGAGTCCGGTGACACCGTCCATGACGCCGCTTCTACCACCGACGGTCGCTCCCAGACCGGTCCAGCTGAGCCGGCGACTGTCCTTACGGGATCGGCGTGTCTGCGCGTAGTTTGCCATGGCAGCGAGCTCTCGCTTCTCAGCAATATCGCGGTCGATCATCATGACGTAGTCGAGGATGCTGCTGGGTGCTTGTGGTGACGAGGGATCGGGGAAGAGGGCCGAGAGATAGTCCGTCAAAAGCATCACGGGTCGCTGGTCGGGAACCCAATGACCAGAGGGTTGAGGAACCTGGTTCTGGATCACGAAAACCCCGCCGCAGAATCGGCCTTCAAGCTTCTTCTGGACAGAACGAAGAACACCCATCTGCGCGAATGGGTCGTTGGCATAGGCGAAGTGCTCGATATGAGGACCACGGTCTTCAACCACTGCGGTGGATCCGTCCTCGAAGCGGGTGACCTTGCGGCTGGTTTCCCCGAGAGGCGCTACGAATTCTGAAGCCGCGGCACCAAAAGTGTAAATCTCGAGTTTGGAGAGCTTTTCGGCCTGGATATCGGAGCAGAGGCGAGCAAGAACGTGTGCAACGGGGAGAGAACCGTTGTTGTGGGCGAGTACAGCGACACGGTGAACGGCGGCATCGAGGAGGGCGGTGCGGAGCTCGGTGTAGAGGGCGCGCGAGGCTTGGGTCTCGAATGGGAAGCACCGCTGGATCGCAAGGAGGAGCATGTCGAAAGGGAGACCGTAAGTTGCCATCTGGATACCGCTGAAAGAGCGTCCGAAAAGGCGGGCGAGACGAGGAATCGTGCATTGCGTGAGGTGGGTTGAGCTTCTCGGGTGTTAGTGGTTATGGGATCGCTGCTGAAGAGGTGGAAGAGAGGGGACTCACCTAGTACCCATTCCACCAATGAAGATCCATCTCTCCTCATCATCGTCGATGTCTTTCGTGCTGTTTCCGAACTCGTCGCAGCTGGACATGACTTCGTTTCCATTCATCAACCAACTCAGACCCAAAACCATGCTCATTGAGATTCCCAACCAAGCCCCGAATAGGATCCCCGGGAGAACGATGAATAAGGGGATGGCGAGTGTCACAATCCCAACCTCAACGATGGCCAGACTGAGTTGGACGACGATGTCCTTGAGGTGGCTCTTAGAGAGGTGTTGACGGTGGTTGGCGACGTGTGTTCTCAGCGAAGCCATCAGACCCGGCATCATCTGCCACATTTCCCGTAGATCTTCATGAAGCAATGGCAAAGTCGGCTTCTGTGCTAGTGGTACGGTCCCACAAGCTCCGTCGATGAGTGGCGGGATGTATGTGACTGAAGGCCCGCATGTCTTGATCGGTCCGCACGTGCTGTTCCTTGGTGATGTGCGTGGTGAGCCGGTGGGTGACTGGTACGATGGTGATCTCGATAACCACGGCATGACAGGCGAGGTTGTGGGAGATCTTTTTGCTGCTATGAACGGCATCGGAGCGAGTCTCATGGAAAAAAAAAATCAAAACGCGGGACGAAAGAAGGATATAGAGAGATGGTAGGTTGAAGGCAGGTATGTAGCTAAAGAGCTTGGAACGAAATCAAGGGGGTTCGATCAAGAAGTTAAGGTTACACCCATGAAGATTCACATGCAACCTGGTGTTCTTTTAATCTTCGTTGCGTTGTTGTTGTTGATGTCTCGTCGTTCACGCTGACTTTTAGTGCTTCCTCTCCCTTATCATTCCTCTTTCCGCTCGGGCAATCTTGTTGCAGACGCCGGCGCAGAGCGCTTGTTTGGTGGCGCATTCCTCGGCCAAATTCGCCCCGTGCCTTGACCATCTAGAATTAAGTCGTACCCTATTCGAGCCAGAGTGAGAAATTGGTTTAGGAAGTTTGTTTGGGTTGTCGTCGGGGCTGGTGTGTTTACTTTCGAGCTTATTCCACTGACAAGAATTGCTGCGATCTCACGAGGGGTTCATCGGACATTGTCTCCAAAGGGGCTGATTGGCGAGGTCTTACACGACAAGTTGATCACACGAATACCTAGTAGAACAAGAACCCCCAAAACTTAGCCTCCATCAGCCTTGCAGCCCTTCAAAGCCCTTGCAGCGGTCCGTCGATTCTCATCCGAACCCTGAGCAGAATTCAGATGGCATTGATCACCCCGGCTACTCGGGTTCCAGAGCCGGGTCGATCCCGTTGCGGCTGGAAGCTGGGGTCTTGCAGGAATTTCTTTGGGACGAATGTTGCACCGAGCAACAGACTTCCACCTTGCAGCCCTAAGAGGAAGAGGCGCACAGATGGGCCATTTCTTCTGCCCGTCCTTCTTCCGCTAAGCCTCTTGAGTTCAGGGTTCTGGTGAGCCTCAGGGGAACTAAAAGGCGAGAAGGCCATGGACTGTAAGCCCGGTATTTTCGTCTAAGCTTTAGCAGCGGACTTTAGCCGCATGCTCCCTTGCATGTGAAGTTCTGACGTAAGTTTGTCTAGTCTCCCGCGCCCGGCAGAGCACGTTTTTTTCTTTGTGCCCGGATGTTGAGCTTCGATCTCCGATGGGGCCGTGACTCCGGCGTAAGACTTCAGTCGAGCTTCGGCCCACCACTCGGCGATGGGAAGACGCGGGAGGACGAGAATCTCTGACACACTAACTAAAGCCAATTGAGTCTTGACCCCCAATATGATAGCGGAATTCACCCGTTTCAAGATCCCGAGGTTCCCAATTGGCACGGCATCTGCGGGTTAGGAATGGAACACTAATAACCCCCGGAGATATATGGGTCCCGAGACCCTCGACGACGCATATCAGGGCAGCGCATCCAAGGTGACCACATGCATTCTTTGGCAAGCTGCCCCCAGTCAGTATGTTTGCCTAGGAACAGAGAATCCTCAATCCAGGTGGGATTTCGCCTAGAATAGTAGGATCGGTTTGAGCTCTTTCTAGCCTTGGAGGTCAACGCCCACCTTCAAACACGAGGCGTTCAGCTTCTGTACTGGAAGGAGTCAAAGCACGGACTGAACGTGGCGGAGGCTTGCTATAGGCTGACCGTTATCAGTTTATCATTGATGGACTTGAAACTGTTTCTTTGAGACTGCCTGGTGCGTTGCAAATTGAATGTACATAGTCTTATGGGTATCAAACTGTGTTACTATGGCACTGAAGCCTGCGTGGTGGGGGTGAAAGCATAGCGGCCAAGCCGGCTCACGCGAGGCGCCTCTACCATGGTCTTGCCTAGCCTCCGTGAAGAATGCCATTGTAAATGTGGCAAAGAGAAACCGCGACGCTGATCAGCCGCTGCCAGCCACAGGTTCATCATGCCCGACGAGTTCAACGCCATTATTTCAGATAGGGGTTGCAACTCCAGCAACCGCGTTGTCAGAGACGACACTCGTCGAACAAGGCCTCAAGCCACGTGTGGCGAGATTGATTGGCTATCGAATTGACAGCTGTCTATCTAGTGATAATTACGCCTGCAAATGTATGTGCTATGGATACAAACCATGGAAACCTTCACTCACCTTGAGTAGAGAGAGATGATGAACCTGCCACTTTCGGAAGCCCATGAAATCTCAAGCATGGCCCTTGTTTTAGTGCACCATCCGATCTTGAGATCGGGATTCTGGGTCAGGCCTTGCATTTTTTTCTTCCTTTGGCAGTCCTTACCTTTAATCCCGTTGTATCCTTGAACTCGAGCTTCGATTTCGCGAAGCGTTAAACCGAAACCAATGCCAAAACCTGTCGAGGAGTCTAGCCGCCTATCAAACATTGCTCGATCAGACAAAGTATTACGGTTAACAAGTGTCCGGATTTTTTCTGATAACAACGACAATGTATCTACTGGGTCTCGTTCAAACCTCATAACTCGCCTGGGTGATCTATTCAACCATGAAGATGATGTCACTTGTCGCGGCGAATGGATGAACAGCAATACGTGGGTCAGCAAGTTGCATGTTACAAGTTGAGTACTGAGTACGGAGTAGGAAAATAAGACTATTGGCCGATAGTTACGGAGACAGCCTAACAATATTACAGAGTAAGTTAATTTGAGCGACCTGAAAATTTATTGGCCGATCAGCAACAACCATATGAGATACGGCAAAAAGAACATGGATGTTGAGTCAACATACTTCCTTGTCACCTTCGCTTGGCAGATCTAATTGCGACATTCTTTAGTCTCCCGATCTGGCCCGCGATAAGACCAGCATCAACCTGTAACGGCAATTGGTGTTTGAATACTCGTAGCCAGCGGCTTGCCTCTCAGAGCCTGTGGGATGCCCGCACAAGTTCCTTGATAGGCTGACGCGTTTCCACTGGGGTGTAAAAGTCAACTTGGTATCATCAGGGGCTGCCGAGTGGGTTTGGAAAATCATAAACTACGAAAGAAAATGCGAAAGTATCGGATAACATACCCCATATACTTGACGCACTCAATTGGGCAGTCCTACGGCTCATCATGGTCGTTTCAAAGTTTTCATAGGTCACTTATAGTAGAAAGCTGAAAATTTGGTATATGCAGGCTTAATGCTATTCAAGGTACTATGTACAGGAATGCAGAATGTGAGGTCGAGTTCCAAAAGGCGGAAACTCGTACCCCTAGAACCGTGCACCGGGCATGACACAGTAAGCCTGGATTACACATCTGGTGTCTATGATAAAAAAAAAAACAACTCCAACTTGAGACTCGTGAGACCATCATGATTGAAAGGACCATCTATGACCGCTTAGTCTTGCAACTCTTTCTTCTCCTCTACCAGCTTCGCTGCGTTGCACTGATTTAGTGAGCAGAGCGGCGGGCCTTGCGGGAGCGGCGGCGCTTGCAGCCAGCGCTGGGGGCCTTGGTAGGAGTAGCGACGGGGGCAGCAGCGGAGCTGGAGCTGGCAACAGCGGCAGCAGAGCTGACGGCAGTGGAGAGAGTGGTGGGCTGGGCAGCAGCGGCGGAGGTGGCGATGGGAGCAGCGGTGGTGGCAGCAGCGGAGGTGGCGGCGGCGGCAGCGGTGGAAGAGACAGCGGGAGCAGCGGCGGAGGAGGCGGGGGAGGAGCCGGAGCCGGAGCCACCGGTCCAGACCTCAGGGCCGGGAGCCTTGTAGGTGGAGGCATCGGCACTGTAGAGGTTGAAGTGGATTCCGGCGTCGGTGTACTTGTAGCCGGTGGTGAAGTCGAAGTTCTGGGGGGGGACGTCGGAGCCGGTACCAGTGATCTCCAACTGGGCGCACGAGGGGTAGAACTGAGCACCACGGGCAGGGTTGACGTCGTAGGTGGTGTCGGACTCGTGGTGGGCAATGATCTCCTGGCGGATGAGGTACTTGCCAGCCTTCAGCGTAGCAGGAATGGTGACCTTGGGAGAGATACCCTTGTTGGCAACAAGAGTCTCAACAGCCCACTTGCCGTTCTCGTAGGTGGACTCCTGGATCTTGGTCCAGATGGCCTCGGCACCGCTGCCCTCAGTGTAGGGAGCGATGTAGGTGCTGATGGGACCCTTGTGGGAGAGGTCGATGATGTCGTCACCGCGGCTGTTGTGGTACCACTCGAAGGTGAGGTCGTCACCAGCAGCGGCCTTGACGAAGCCAGTCTGGGCCTTGCCACCGTTGAGGTTGCAGACGATAGCGTCGCTGGTGATGTCCTTGACGGGGTTGTTGTTATCGGGGGAACGGATGTACTTGGTGGTACCGGTGCCGGTGGAACGGCCATCGCCCTGGTCCGCGCCGTTGACCCAGACGTCAATGACCATGGTGTGGGCGGCACAGGAGCCGATGAGGGTGGCAAGAGCCGCGGCGGTGAATGAGAACTGCATCTTGATGGTGATGGGGGAGTTTTCGGTCGAAAATTGGTTGGTTCTGAAGTGAAAGTGTTACTGAGGTTGTGCTTAGTGAGCGTGGGCGAACGTCTAGTTCGTAAATGAGTGTATGGCACAGCCAACAAGAGAGAGACTTGAGTACAGGGAAAGAATGACACCGATGTGATGATGGGGGAAAAAGAGAGAGTGTGAGAAAGCGTGTAAGAGTAGGACGAGGGACTTTTATAAGACGTGTGTATGCTGTTACGGTGGTAGGTAATTAGAGCCCCGTCCACAACATCTCCCAAGCCGTACGGATACCCATATCAGAGCTGCAGCCCATCTTTCCTGCTATAATCTCGAATCATCTATGCCCATCTCCGACCCAGGCCCATCTCACCGCACTAGATCAAGGTAGGCAGCCAATCTAGGACTGCATCTCGCCCCCTCATCGCGCGGCTAGAGCTGGCGATTCCGTCAGTTGCCCAGTAAGACGGCCTGCCAGGGCCCCTGACATCTGAGTGGCCTTAGTCCGCAATACAAAGTGTTGATGTGGACTCGTGAGGGGCTTGCCCTGGCGGTGCGTAGACTACGATGGAGTCTTTCGTCTCATCCTCCTCTCCTGCCAAGAGCTGCAGGAACGCTGCAAGACGTAGAGAATGAGATGAGGCTAATGGGTCCGTGGGGTGTTCTGCCCGTGGATAACGTGTTGGATCCCGCCAGGCCCTGTCAAGCCCTGCTGTTCGGCCGCAACCGAGGATGGATTCATTAATGAAGCCGTTGCGATTAAAGTGAGGATGGGGTCGTGAAACATGCAAACAGGGTGGCAGTGGATCATGGTGAGGCACCTTGCAGCGGCGCGGCTAACCCAAACAACCTTCTTGGGCCTTGATTCCCGGGGTTAGAGCGACTGGAAGACCCGGTCGAGTGGCCACACCCCCTCCTAGTCCCCGACAGGGAAACCCTCGAGGGGGATCCTCGCCATCCCCAAGCTGGTCAAGCACTCGCTTGAGAAACACGGTCGAACAAATGGAGACGTTCCCGTTGGTGGCTCGCAGCCTACTGGTGGACTAAGAACCACTTGACGGCTTGTCAACTTTGTTATCAGGCCCTCAGGGAGGTGACTTTAATAAAGTAGAATGCAGAAGGAAGCAGATAATCGCCCAGTTTCAGGTCGTTGATGCACGACGTGACGCTAGCATCGGTCATCACAAGTCGGCCAGACACAATACCCAGAACCTCTGGGTGCTACGTCGAATCACGGATGAATAGCATAGGCCAGTCTCAAGTGTATAGATCTGGACTCTGATTTGCAAGCCAGATGTCTCCATTGTTAAAATCGACGAGCTGATGAGAATAGGGCGTTGGCAGTGTCATAAGCAAGGGCAGCTTGCCCACCATGGAACTCTTCAAAGCATATTCAATAACGCAATGTTCTCAAGACGTGGGTGTGTAAGAGCGTGACTGATGAAGAAATAATAAAGATCTGGGGAACGGGTGGAGAGAGTGAGTGACACGGACAAGAGAAAAGGATCGTTGTGGGATCGAGAGAATAGGAGAGAGCAAGAGAGAAACCAGCGGAGATTATTGCGTGAAAAATGTGTCGGAGCCGGGCCCGGACATGCACGTCAATCAATTTAGGGATCGATTCTGGGAAGCTGGCTGGGACTCTGGGAGCCTCTGTTGAACCGAGCTGAGAAGCCAACCTGATCTGAGACGAACAGTCAGGCCGGTCTGTTGGTCCCACCCCCAACTTCCGAGCCATGCGGCATGAGCTCGTACCTTTGATGCGAGGATCGGCTGAACTGGCGTGCCGTGTCTGTGGATGAGATATGGAAGTGGAGGGCGAACAATGCGGTGACGATGATGGCATGTGTATGTCGTCCTACGATCGTATGTTGCATCGTCTTCATCTTGCTGGCCACGGCACATCATTGCGACTCTGTGGTGTCTGCACTATGCTGGGCTGTAAAAAGGGCTGTCCGCTGAGCAGTCTAGCCGCTGCGGTGAATTAAGCGGCGAGAACCACACTATTTCCCTGCTCGGATTCCTGGTAGCCGCCGATGGCTACCGAAGAATCAAGCATGCGGGCAAACGCTCAAGAAAGATTCCTCTGGGGGATGGAAGGAATCTGTGGGGGGCGAGTTTGCGACTCGGCTGAACTCTGAAGCGCAAACTCGATAAAAAGGGGCCAGTCCCACCCTCCGGCTGGTGTGTAAAGACCAGTTGGGCATGCGGTGGTGGAGATTGAGTAGAGAAAAACCATGCTGGGTTCGGATGATGGGCCAACTTGGGGGCATGGCAAACTCATTTCGCAAGAACCTGGCAGATCCGCCCGGCGTTGGTGATGATGCTTGCTAGCAGGACTGCGGCGATGCAAGTTTATTGAGTGGTCTGCGGACTAGGCATCGGAGTATTTGTGTCCCGTCTGCAAATTTCTACCGTCCACCGCCCAATTCTTTGCGGTGTGAGTGAATAGGGGGCGGCCGAGGTGAGTACGAGTTATGATTGTGGGAACTTTGGAAGCTCGGAAAGACTCCAGGCCACGGGTCTGCTGAATAAGGAGGGCATCTTCCGCGGATTCCGCACGTGGCCGAGGAGTTGACAAAGTCCTTTAAACGCGACGCACTCGTACCCGTACCAAGACTTGCCCTTTGGGTTGGAACTGAGGCGGGAGTGTAAGGTATTAACAAGTTGTCAAAACTCTTCAGTCAGCCAAAGACATGGTGTCACTTCAAGCTTCAAGCGTGCCCGCGCCAGTGGGTGAGGATCGATGTGTACCGGACTAAGACACGGGGCTCGACACTGACAGCGCTTCTGAATCGAGCTTACATTCGATTGGCGATTGGTGTGGCTCTCAAAAGCAACGGTGTGTCTCTCTTACAGTTGCCCTCCACATGACGGTTCTTGGCAGCGACAAGTAAACAAGGTGTGTCTTTCGTGCCGGTGGGTGCCGGTGGGAGGTGGAACTTGGGAGTGGACGTATGGGCAGCGGAGTGGTGTCCAACCAGGGAGAAAAAAAATGGGGGGTTTGTTTGCGCCTCTATCCCTATCTGTGTGTCTGTGTGAAATGAGGTGCGGTAGGAGGGAGAGGAGAGTTGGGAGGATGGGTACGGGTGGATTACAAACCAAAAAACATCGTGGACACGTCTGTACGGGGGACGTGGAAAAAGAGGAACGGATGTGGTCAAAATAAACACCATGCACAAGAGCACCACTTGTCATCCAGAAATGCGGTGTACGGATACCTTAACGATAGAGTTATAGAAAACCTTGAACTCTATTGAGGAAAGACTTCTGTTTGTCGGCCAAATCGGCCGGGGACGGCATGTGTTGCCGGATTCCCACCTTTTGACACAGTTTTTGTTGGCGGCAAAAGTGAGCCGGTGCGTGGGCACTGGGCAGTCAATCATACAAGCGGATCTTAAGGTTCTCTTGCTGCTGGGCATTGCCCTGTGCTTGCTGCGAAACGGCATTCTGCTGCTCGTTGCACTTTGGCTTTTTTTTTCCATCCCTTGGCAACCGGGGGATATTCACCTAGCAAATGTTATGCTTTGCCCTAGTCAGCGAATTGGAATTCGAACTCTTGGAGAACACTGGTTATTGATGCCTTAGATTGAGACCAAAGTTGCCAGGCATCAAGTAACTCTTATCTTATCTCTTGCAGCACTTGCTCGGATCGCAACGTCACCAACGCAAATGTTTGTCGCATTGCAATAGCATCAAATGCCAGCAGCACAGCACACCTTCACCCATTGCACCAATTGACCCAAACAACCAAAGAACAAGACGCCAACAAAATACATCCTGCGAACTCGGCCGATCCCATATCATCGTCATGTCGGAGCCTCAGAAGTCTGGGACGGTTGCGCCCGAAAAAGTCGACGAGACATACACGGAGAGCAAGGCCAAGTTCGAAGGGTAGGCCGCGCTGCTTGCTACATCCAACTTTGTGACAGTCGCTCAATCATATCGTGTAGGAAAGCGAAGAGCGAGTACTTTGATCCTTGTCAAGAGCTTGCGCAGAAGAGCATCAAATGCCTGCACCGGAATGGGGGAGACAAGACCATGTGCGGAGACTACTTCCAGTAAGCGCGAGTTTCTACCTACTCTCTGTTGATCAGGGCTGTATTGGTCGTCCGTTGAGCTGCAGGATAAGCCGGGGCTAACTTCACATCACAGAGCATACCGAGATTGCAAGAAGGCCTGGGTATACGACTTTCCCCCTTCCCTCCGTTGGCATCGCTAGCCATATTTTCAGACGCTAATTCTACGACAGTTCGACAAGCTTAGAGAAGAACGAAAGGCAAAGGGTGCTTGGTGGTGATGTAAATGGATTCGATTGACGTATGCCAACGCCGATATGATACCGAGACCAACCGAGCCGAATCACGTCGAGGATGTCCTTGCAAGGCCAAGAAGATACGGCGTTGTACATTTTGTAAAACAACATGCATGCATGGAAAGGAGTTATCATGTGTATGAGTAATTCGGTCATGTTTCAAGATAGATACCAGCTCTTCTCTTTGGGTTCAATGGCTGCTGATAGAGCAAGCCTGCTATGTGCCTGCATGCCGAGTCCAGGCAGTGCTACGGCGAGACTACTAGTCTCTGGATGTTAAAGAAAGAGCGCTTGATGGGCCCAACTTGTTTATGCCATAAGGTAGTCCGAAAGTCTCCGTAGAATCCATGACCAGCTCCGGGCTTTCAGCCGTCAGGATCGGCCGGATCGGCGTCGGGCCTTCGGGAGGAACGTGGCCGGGCCACGGCGCCGGAATCCTAAACGAACAGTGGGGGAAACCGGCATTTCGGGAAGAGTATTTACCCGAGCAACCAATCAAGCGACACAATCCCCATCCCTAAACGTCTCACAAGCTCCTGCTGCACTCTTACAGCACAGTGCCCCTCCAAAGCTAATTCTGCCCCGCCATCCGATCAGAAGCATCACCATGTCCTGGAACCGGCCTCAGCTGAGGAGCGGCACCGATCTGCAGCTGCAGTCAGCTTTCAATGACGGACAATGGGCCAACGCCATCCGTCTCGCTGAGCAGCGATTCCGGACCTTCAAGGATCCTTATTTCGAGGTTTGCTCTCATCTCACCGCCAAATGTGACCCGAAAAATAGAACTAACCACATCATTCAGGCTGTGAAAACATGCGCCGAAAGTCAGTTGGACTCACCTTTGGAAAAGGCGTCACCCTTTATTGCCATCCGGAAGCTGGTTCAAGATCCGACCGCCGTGAGGGACCCCGACACTCTGGAGTTGCTTGAGTGGGCTTCCGAGGAGTTTATTGGGGACCAGGACTTTTCCAAGACCTTTGGCCCCTTGAAGCTGCGCTACGTCAAAGCCAAGCCCAAGGACAAAAACGGTGGTACGAGATGCTTGGAATCATGTCTACTACACTGGGACTTGATTAGCGCACAGCAGGTGAGTTTGCCCTGAGCCTAGAAAGGACTGAAGATGCTGATGCGCGCAAACAGATTGCAGCAGTGCTCGACAAGTCATTTCCTCAAGAAAGAAGCTTCCTTTTCTGGAACATCGCCATTACGCATCTACTAGCTGTAAGTCCTCGGTCCTGCCAAACACTTCAGAAACAGACTAATTCCAAGCAAGACCAATGAGCAATGTCCAGCTGGAAAGAAGCAGCTCTATGGCATGCTTGCCCTGAAGCAAATGCAGCGTGCTGCTCAATTTGCCGAACAGGTAAGAATGGTGGCAATAATTCACTACGGCGACTAATTTAGTCGGCAGAGTGGCGCCGAGAAGAATGGCGAAGTCTCCGACCGAGCCATCAAGACGGAAGAAGAGATCCTCCTCTTCTACCGCATTCTCGAGGCCCATGGCTCTAATGCCGAGTGGGAGGCGGCCCTGAAGGGCCCTACCCTCAACCCTGTCCACCAATTCAGGAAAGGACGCAAAGACTTGTTTCTGCAGGCGATAGAAGTTCTCGAGCGGAAGGGGCAGTGGAAAACTGTCTACGACCTATGCAAGGATTGTTTGTCAACGACAGACGAGAACCAAAAGCTGAGCCTTCTTGCTTGTGACTATGCGGTGTGGAAGAAATTCCTCAATGCCGCGGGCCAGATAGGACAAACCCAAGAGTAAGTCGAACCCCTTTAACGAATGCCGACTTTTCCTAATGTTAGCAGGGCTTCTGTCGAGGTTGCCGAACTCATCAACCGCTTCCTGACTCAAGAGGGTGTGCGATCCATCTACAAGCGCAACGTCCGCCTGGCAAAGGTTGAAGCTGCGTTTCTCTTCCCCAAGACCACGCAGCTAGGCTCAACAGCCAAGTCAAACGAATTCGAGGAACTGCGCCAGTACATTGAGGTCGAGTGCGAATCGCCTGCCTGTTTCGACGACGTCAGGGGTTTTGTCGAGCGACTTCCGCCACAGGAGATCAAAGCCCTTGCGTATGACTTCCTTATTGGACTGTCAGAAGAGTCTCAGGATGCTGCGAGATCAGCATCTGTGAAAGCTCTTGCATACAAGCTGCAATACCTCGGACTGTCTTCCCCCAAGACCCTCGATCGTGTCCCGAATGAGAATGTCAAGAAACCAAATGATTGGAAGTGTATCACTTGCAACACCACCAACAAGTCATCTACCTGCACAGCCTGTGTCAAGAAACTCCTGGAGTCAGCCTTGAACCTGTACTCCTCCCTCATCAACTCTACCGAGATTGGCCACCTCGATTGTGTACCGGAACTTGCTATCCTCGCAGCATCATGTTGTGTGAGGTTGAGCGGCGCTCACGAGCGTGGTATCGACAACCCCACCTCGTTGTCAAAGAACGGCAGACCAAATTGTTTGCTCCAGGCTGCCCTCATCATCGAGGACCAGCTCACCAGAACACCAAAGCACACCCGACTCACACTAGTTCTGGTGCGCATCTACCTTGTGCTGGGATGCGCTTCCCGTGCTCGTGAAGTGTGGGATACCACAGACGTGAAGCGCACCATTATCGATTCTCTTGGCCCCTACTTCTTCGACCGCCTATCCACCATCGCGCCAACTTTGGTTCTTCCGCCAAACAGACCTGAGAGAGGACTCATGCAGGGACTGAAATCTCATTACCGGGCGTCTCTCAAGCTGAGAATGCCTAGAAGGCTGGCTGATGCTTTTGAGGCCGAGAGCTACACTGCCATTCTCGACATCCCCAGTTACACTGAGCGGCTGAGGGCCAGCTGCACGCTTGTGATGGGATATGTGGAGGAGTCTCAAGCTGCTAGAGCACTAGATATTCGCAGCGACTCGATATTCGAAGAGCCGGCGATTGGTGAGTGATGTCCATGCTGACCTCGGTTCTCGTGTCGTCCCCTAGTGCTGACTATCGTTTGTAGACGAAATTACCGATGGCTCTGTGCTGAACGAGGTAATTGACTACGGATCTGTACCTGACTTAGAGGCTGCCTCGAGCCGCCCTATATACGACGTTCTGCGGCTGGGACCTGATCCATCGGTATGACTCCTATCACCCTACTGGATACATGCACTTTTCCTAATGATTTAATCAGAACCTGCGTTCCCACTTGGCTCTCGCTGCAGAAAGGTTCTTCGAGATCATGACATTCAAAGCCGCTTCGTCTTACAAGGTGGCCAACACCGCACAAACGACAGCAGCAGAGCTGACCTTCGTCCTGGAATCCCTCCAGCGCCTGGGCAATACCCTCAGCAGATTCCTCCACACCCGCGGGAAGAATCTCACGCAGCAGGAGGAAACGTACTACGAAGTCATCTCACTTCTGACTACCCTGATTTCCCTCTCCGTCTCCGCCAGTAGAAACCCGCCGCCTCCCGAACTTCTGGCAAGCATCGTGTCCGCGATTAAGTCGGGCCTGGAGGTTCTCCGCGCGCAAGCGCTCTCGACGTCAGCTGATGCAGAAGGGTCCAAGTTGCTCCTGATGCTGGGCTCGCTGCATGGTCTGTCGATTCTTCGCGACGCTGCCGCTGCCGTGAAGCTGGCCACGTCTTACATTGTGACTTTCAACGACCGTGAGAAGGAGAGGGACCGCTCTGGGCAGAGCAACGTGCCCAAGGATGTCATGGCCCAAGTCAAGACACTCGAGGCTGCAGCTGGCACTGCTTTCACGGAAGGCAAGGCGCGCGTTGCTTTCTTGAAGCAGGAAAGTAGCACGCTGAACGCTAAGCTGAGCTCCTGGACGTTCGAGACAGAGTCTGGAGACGACTTATCAAACCAGATACGCGAGGTGGCAGGGTCCCACGTCGATGTTTGGTCACAGCGGGTGACCGACAGCTGGCGCACGAACGTGAAGGGTTGGGAATCGGTGCGATGGGAGTAAACGCCTCATTTCATTCATGATGTATCCATACCCATCCATTGTTTTGTTTCAAGTCGCCTGGAGTAGGAGGCTATCACTCGAAAACTCAGGAGCCCAAAAATAGAGAACCGTCATATCGTACATTGAATGATTATTACGCCGGATATGCTTTTTTTCGTATCGCCTGCCATCCCAAAACTCCACACAATGCTAAAGGGGCCACGCAAGCGGCCCGGGCCTTCCGACAGGGCGGAAGCATATTCGTCCGATCACGCCCTGTGGTTGGGCGGATTCAATGATGCCCCCGGATCCTCCTTCAAGTGGCTCATCACATATGATGCCTTGACGGCCTAGTTGTAACCCGATTGACTTCCCCTCCTCTTGTGTTGATTCTTGCGCTGGAACTCTTCCTGCTCTTCGCGCAGGGTCATCCAGACCCAGAACCAGCACAGCATCTCGAGGAAGGCAAAGGTCAAGAAGACACGATTCTTTAGGCCGTCGCCACCCCAGGTTGAAGGTGTATAGCGCGGGTTGTTCGACTGGACCGAGGGGTGGGCGAAGCGACTGCCGCCTTTCGAGGTTCCGCCATAAAGGGGGGACGAAGGGCCGAAGAGGAAGGTGTAGAGGACGAAACCGAAGGACATGACCATGCGTGTCGGTGCTAGAATCGGGTTGTCAGAGATGCTTCGACGACAGACATAGGAAAGAGGAGCATGTTGCTTACCCTGTGTTCCCCAGTGGTAAATCAACCAGACTTCTTCGGGCATGCTAAGGGTCACGAGGTCGCTGATGCCGAGTATTCCAAGCACAGCGGCGAGGAAAGCGAGGGCCGGAGATCTGTTTTCGAAGCTTCGCGCATGAGGCTGAAGAAAACGTGTTAGCACGCGAAAGATAGACAGTGAACCACGAGGAAGGCTTCGGAGACTGACCATGCCCATTGACTCGCCTAGCACGTAGACCATCGCCTGGTCTGCGATGGTGGCCGGGTTCGTCAAGAAGAAGTATGCGAGGGTGATGTGGAAAAGGGAGAGGGAGGTGATGATGGTTTTCGCTGATATGATCGCCATGGTTGCGGTTTCTTGCGATGCGCTGTATTCATCAAGGAGAGGAATTGAAGCAAGCTGGTTGAGAGAGATCGAGAGGGGGACAATTGACGTCGCAATCGTAGGCGCAGTCGCGTAGAACAAGAAAAGAATGGATACGCCAGCCCAGCGCATGTCTTATCGGAGAGCACAAACGAGGTGAGCTAATCCTGTAGCTGGGAGGCTTATCGATCTGGAGCTTCTCATTCGTCCCATCAGTTGAGACAGGGCGAGGCTTCAGCGCCGTTCAGCGGTCTTCTAGCGGACCTGCTCCCTGCTAGCGCTGTCCCTCTTTATACCAGCCGCGCTGAGCTAAACTTGCTTCAGCAGAAGGTGCAGCTTTGGTGGGGGGGGGGGTGGGGTCCGTTCCTGATTGTGTCCTGTCCGGACCAGGAGGTTTGAGGTGGGATGGAAAAAGGTCCTGCGGATTTGTTCACTTGACCAAACATCCCTGAGCTAAACAAACCCCACCACTTTATTCCACCCGACTACGATTCTTGAACCATCAACGGCGAAATATGGCAGCTGATGAGGTCATGCCGCTCGAGAAAGCGCGGCACATCAAATACTGGCAACGCTGCCACAAGACCTTCCTCCCGCACCAGTACACATCGTCCGACAGCACGCGCATAGCTCTCAGCTTCTTCATCCTCGCTGCCCTCGACATCCTCTCCCCCTCCGAGCCGACCAAGGATGCCCCCCATCTCCTCACTCTCGCCGATCGAGCTGCCGCGCGCAAGTTCATTCTAGGCCTCTACCACCCCGGCGGCGGCTTCTGCGGCTCCCCGAACCATGCTCTGCCGAGTGACTTATACGCCGGCTGGGATTTCGAAAAGGGAGCGTCCAAGACGAGGAACGCGAGCTCTGCGAATCTGGCCTCGACGTACTTTGCGCTGTTGATATTGGCCATTGTCGCGGACGGGCCAGAGGAAGCCGAGAGCGCTTTTGCGGGCGTGGATCGCGTTGCAACGTTGCGGTGGTTGAGGCGGCTGCAGCGGACTGACGGCAGCTTTGGCGAGCTTGTGCTGGATGATGGGGCCATTGCAGGTGGGAGGGACATGCGGCTGTGCTTTCTGGCTGCCACGATACGGTGGGCTCTGAGGGGCGATGCCAAGGAGGGGGATGAGGACTGGGTGGAGGACATTGACGTTGATGGCCTCGTTCGGCACATCCGCCAAGGACAGACCTATGACGGTGGACTCGCTGAGAGCTCTCATGCAAACGAATCTCATGGTATGCTCCTGCTATAAAGGTGACGATGTTCCCAGTTCAAAGCTGATATGAGGTTGAAGCTGGCTACGCGTGGTGCGCCATCAGCGCGCTAGCCCTCCTCGATCGACCCCCCGACCAGAGTGAAACTCCACACGAAAGCCAGACACTCAAGCAAGGCGTTCCGGAGGCCTCTTTGCTGGTCAAGTTTCTGGTTTACCGTCAATTTGAATACCTTGAGAAAGAAGACGACTCGGACGACCCAGATCACGCCAACTTTGCGCTGCCTGCGTCGTTGAGCGAGCTGACATTAGATCCAAACCTGCGCTTTGTTGGGTTCAATGGAAGATGCAACAAGGTTGCAGATACGTGCTATTGCTGGTGGGTCGGAGGAACATTACAGGTAAAGGGGCATTGTTGTCAACTGCTGATAACAACAGTTTGCTGACGTCTTTAGATGCTTGGTCACACCGATCTCATCGACGCTGAGCCGTCACGACGCTTCATCACCCGCAAAACACAGCATCTCATCGGTGGGTTCTCCAAGTATCCTGGAGGCCCGCCAGACATTTATCACGGTTTTCTTGGCCTAGCTGCGCTTGCAATCATGGGAGACCCAGACCTAAAGCCATTTGATGCATCCATATGCGCAACAGATGCGACTGTGCGTAACATCATATTTGCGAGGAACGGGCTCATAAAAGCTACCAAGCAGACCCAAATCTGATAAAGTGTTCATCCCGGCGTGATGTGGTCAACTGTGAGCATTTGCTGACGGGAATTGGGAAATATCGCAAAGCACATTGGGCGAGTAACAGCGAGGTTCTGAAATCCTATGAGAGAAGCATGTAAAGCGTTGACGCGAAGTCTTTTCTTCGTTGCATAAAAATCTCACACCCTCTGTTTGGTACAAGGTATCCTCTAAGTATAGTACATGTCGCCAGAAGGGAAATATACAGAAAGAAAGAAAAAAAAAACACTAGGAGAGCTTTTGCCTGGGACCGTCCCTTTGAGCGTGTTTGATCAGAAACCGCAGTAAACATTTCATCTTGAGAGAAACTATCCATCATCCTCGATGATGGACGATAGAAGGGTAGTTGTAGTGGATCATAGCGGGACAGGGGCGGCTGAGGCTTTTGGCGTTACCGGAGGAGCCTCCTCCTCCTGTGCCTGCTCTGCTAGAGCCTCTGTCTCGCTGTCTTCAATAATTTGCTCCTCGATGCGCTCTCCTGGGCCCCCGACAACGGGACTGAAAGCGTCAACCTCCTCAATCTCTTCTTCCGCTTCTTCGCCCTCTTCCTCTTCCTGTATGGGAGCTTCGCCTGACCGACGTCCGATACCAGAAGCACTTGCACTCCGTGAATGGTTGGAACTTGTGCTCCGTGAGCTTCCTCCGCCTGCGCCGCCGCCGCCTCCACTACCACCTCCGCCAAAGGCCAGCATTGGACCCTTGAAGATGTTCCGCTTTCGCTTGGCAAATTGAATGCCCCCTCCTAGAGCAAAGGGGTTAGGCGAGCCTGGAGCTTGCATTCCCGATGTTGCTGGTGGCGGTGGCATGCCCTCGTTGAATAAAGCAAGGGGAGCCGGGGGACCAGGACCTCGAACTAGACGGATATTCGACGGGAAAGCGGTTGCGGTGGGAGTGGCAGGGAGAACTTTGACGGAGTGATGGGGCGACTGTCCGCGCTGAAGGGTGTTCTTGGACATGGAAGTCGATACCGACCCGTTGGAGCTTGTTGATGAAGCTTTGGAATGAGAGTGATGATGGTGAGGCATTGAGCGGATGGATGAGACTGATGACGAAGTGGACTTGCGGCCCCTCAAACCTGCCGAGGAGCGTCGCATAGTAGTCCGTGGGGTCATGGGAGATGGCGACAATGATTGTCGCTTATAGGATGTTGTGATCCGGGACGGTACCCGTGAGGGAGCAGAGCCTCCACCTGATGCCGGACTGCTGAAGCCCCCAGACCCTCCGTGACTTGGCAAAGCCTTGTTGGCATGGCCATTAGCCACTACACCACGGGGCAGTCCTGCCTTTCCTTGAGGGGCCGCAGCATCCGTTGTTGGGTATTTGCTTGTCTGCGGGCGCGGACTTGTGTCCTTGGAGTGTTTACTGCTACTGCCCGCAACACTGCCGTTTTTATCGACCAGGTTAGGCGTCGAGTGACTTCCTCTCTTGTTTGCGTGCCGTCCCCTTCGGGTATTCTCGAAGAACCAGTGCGTCCAATTTTTCCAATGTGCAATAATGGCCTGTGAGGGCTTCTTGCGTACTTTTTGTTGTTGTTCAGGGGGTCGCTCTGGCGTCCCGTTAGCCGCCAAAGCTTCCGATGTAGTCACTAGATGAAGGGTCGAACCCCGAGATCTCGCGCTACGGATCACACCCTCCTTAGGGGGCGGAACCGGGCGACGATGTCTAGACGTACTGGCAGACCGGATCGAATCCTTATCGATTGGTGGAGGTGGTTCCTCTGTATCTGGACTTCCGTTTTCCTTGCTGTGCTCGGGCAGGCCGGGCAAGTCCCCCAAGTCGGAGTAATGCGCACTTCTCCTCTCTGACCGGCCTCTTGTCCGTGGCGTTATAGGCCCGTCTTCGAGTCTGATGAAGCGGTTTGTCAGCCCGCCGTCCTCGTCGACCTCTTGCAACACGGGCGCAATCCGTTCGAGTCTGCTGGATGCGGCGGATAGACGACGCAGGCTCCTATTCTCAGCTTCCCTTTCTCGTCGTTTCCTATCCCTCCTCTTGACTTTCCGCTGTTCCTTTTCGATAAGCAGCGTCCACCAGCCAGCCAAAGCGTCGCACCGCTGAGCCAACACGCTTTCGATGATAGAGTCAATATCAACACCCGCTCCCCGCATGCGCTGAAGAGTCTCCTTCTCTAGATGCGTTGAGAAAGGTGGTGGCCTTTGTAACTTTAGGATTGCCTGTTGTGCTGGGGAGTGTTCGGCGAGAAAAGGGTTGGTGAGGATGTCGGGGAGGGAGGGTCGAAGTAGGGGTCGCTTCGAGAGTAGAGACTTGAGTAATGGAATGGCGGCAGGAGGGAGATGATCGGGGAACTTCGGTTCTTCGCTGAGGATCTTTGTCCGTGTAACGGTGTCGTCGTCATCGTCGAACGGTAGCTCTCCGCAAAGCAGAGCATACAGGATAACACCAAGACTCCAAACATCGACTTTTTCTCCGGCGTACTTCTCGCCTTTGAGCATTTCGGGCGCCGAGTAGCATATTGTGCCGCAAAACGTCTGCAGGTAGTTAGATTTGCCCTCGTATTCCCTGGTGAAACCAAAATCCACAAGTTTGACGTTCTCGTGCTTGTCAAACAGTATGTTTTCTAGCTTCAGGTCACGATGGACACATGACTGTTGATGTACGTATGCGACAGCTCCAACGAGTTGGGCGAAAATCTTCTGGACTTTGTGGACGGGGAGGGGGCCATGTTCGAGGAGATAGTTGTAGAGCTCATCGCCTATTGAGTTTTTGTCAACCGCCAATTTCCATGTCAGCAATAAAACGGTAAAGCCTACCAGCACAGTATTCCAATACCAACCACACCAGGTTCTCAGTGACTATGACCTCATACAGTCTGGCGATATGCGGGTGGACGAATTGTCTGTGGTGGTGTATCTCGCGTGCGAGGTTCGAGTCCCCTTTGTTTGCGGACTTGAGAACGACCTGTACCCCAGTCATCAGTATTGCCAACCAAGAATCGATATGATTGTCCCATGGCGTCGGCCGTTGCGTACCTTAGAGCCATTGGTGAGCTTGTGAGATGCCAAGTAGACCTTGCCAAAAGAACCTTTTCCGATGAGACGACCGAGCGTGTAGTTGCCGACGGAGCTGAGGTCTTTGTTGGAAAATTCGCTGGAGGCAGTGGAGGTTAGCCTAGGATTCACACCGGAGCGGGCGGATAGTGGAACTCACTCGAGGAGCTCCTGGTACGAGCGAGCAAGCTGTCACAAGGGTTGTTAGCCAAAGAGTCGACTTGGTGGACCATGACGCAAGGCGATTGGGAGGGTCGCGAAAGAAAGCCATGGTATGACGGGAAGTGGTATTTTGGGTGACGCACCTTGGCCTTGCGACTCAGGGCCTCGGCGTTTCCTCTGTTGGCCTGCATCCCTTCGCAAGGCGATGACCAGGCACGTCAAAGCCGACCGAAGCGAAGCCAGGCAAAGCGGGCGGGCTCGAGCAAGACAGACGGCAACTCGACTTTGAGAATCGGGGTTCGGGTCCGGGCAGGCGTGAGGAGGTTTAGAATCGACGTCTCGGGAGCTCACGATGGCGCGCAAAGAGTGCAAGCTGCATCTAGAACAAGCAAGATGAGAGGAAGGGATTGAATGGCCCTGTTGGGGATCGAGTGCGCGTGGGACAGGTTGTCGAAGGATTACGGCGTTGCAGTTGAAGCTGTTGGTGAGCGCAAGTTGAGGTTGGCAGCTCCAGGATCGTGGAATGTAATGGCTGGGGAAGTTTGCTGAATTCACGAACGGCCCCTGTCTGGAAAGGTAGCGTCCAGTGCTAATTGGGAGTCAGGAATCAGTGCTCGATTGCTGCTGATAGATGTGGTAAGGTATGGCGAGGCAAGGCGGGAAGTGAGTACCTCAGGAAAGACGGGAAACGGAACGGACCAGGTACCTGGGGGAGGTACCCCCATTTCAGCGCTCCAACCAAGTGCGTCCCAGAGAGGCAGGGAGCAGCGGTCAAGTGGGTCGCCCGGCGATTGACACACGACTAAGGTACCTCACCTCAGGTATCTATTCGTACCTACCGAGAGTACAGCACTACGGAGAACCTACATCAAGGCGAGGGAAGGGTCGTCAAATAGTCTTCCTTCTGTGAGGACATAGACTGGAACTCGAGGTAAGGTACATTGCCGTGATTGCCCAAGATCAGCAGGTCTGGGGAAGGAATGGGCGCGACCCTGTTCCCTCGGCGGTCTGGAATTCTTCGGTTGCAGAGTTCTAGCAATGCCAGCTGCCAATGTTTTCCCCGGATTGAATACTCCGTACTATCCATGTGGTCTCGACTGGGCATCAATGACCGCCTTGCTCGGGCCGCTTAGATTGACCTTTGGAGGAAGTTGAGCTCAATAGAGTCATCAGGTACGAGGAGACGAGACGATGGCATTTGGCCGTTTGCAAGTGAGAGAATGGTCACGTTGACCATATCTTAAAACAAGTTGTTTCAGTCGGTTTGCACAGATTGCAAGAGGAGCTTTGATACTACAGTCGTCGGTGGAGGTCTAGTGAGGCTAGGCAAAATATATACTTGAGACCAGGCTCATTATTTGCCAGCACTAAAGATATTCTTCATCACATCATTGTACGCCTGACGAGCGGGGCGAGACCTCGTTACAAGAGGAGACAGTACTTTCAAAAAGCAGCAGTGAAATCAGGGTTACTGACTTCAAGATTCAAACGTTCGTCAGCATCTCCATCTCCAAGTCTACACTGTACCTCGTTTGTCTGAGACGCTCACTGAGACTGCACTGATGAGGCTCTCCCCCCACTGCCGTCTCATTGGATCGAGGGACCAACCTGAAAAGCTTGGATCATCTCCTGCCCCTGCGGGAACATGGGGGTGGCTGATAGCCTAAAAGTCCGTGCCTGTGGCTGGAGCCAATGACGGGAGCTTGGGATGGAATGACCTCATTCCACCTCATTCTCAGACCTCTCTGGTTATCTGAGTCTTATCATTCGTATCACTTTATCGCACCTCTTCGTGAGGCTTGACTCTTGACCTGAGCTCCCAAGTTGATCTCCGCCCACTTCGTTCCGACACCGCTCCGGTTGCGGTTGCACCATAGCCAAGTCTTCGGGAAACTCTCACGCCCGCCGCCGGCCATTAGTGATTTGTAGCGGCGCCCCCATCTCTCCAATTGAGACTACTATCCTCTGGTCGATGCTCTGAGAACCGTCAAAATAACCAACCCTTTCATAGGCTTAAGCTCCGCCACCACCATGCATGTCTCTCAACTGCTGACCTTGAGCTCTGTGCTCTCATTTGCCGCTGCTTCGCGCATTCAGCAGCCCATCGGCGTTGAATCTTCCCCGCAGGCTCCAAGCTCATCGCCCTCATCCGCTGCTCCATCTTGGCGCGACGACCTCATCTCTTTACATCGATCTCTCATTGAGATCCCCTCCATCTCAGGCAATGAGAGCGCCGCTGGAAAGTTCCTGGTCGATTATCTGACCGGCCGGGGCTATGTCTCGTCTCTGCAATTCCTGCCGCCGCGCAACAACAAGACGGAGGAGACCCCGCGGTTTAATGTTCTGGCCTGGAAGACGAACCAACGCCAGCCAACCCCTCGCATTGTGGTCACATCGCATTACGATGTTGTGCCGCCTCATATCCCCTACGGCATATCCGACGACAAAATAACCCCCGACACTCGTATTAGTGGAAGAGGAAGCGTTGATGCCAAGGCCAGCGTTGCTGCTCAGATTATTGCTCTCGAGGATTTGTTCGAGGCCGGCAAAGTCAAACCCGAAGATGCTATGCTCTTGTTCGTTATCGGCGAGGAGGACACTGGCGATGGAATGCGTTTCTTCTCCGATTCTCTTCAGGAAGCCGACCCGCCGGTGCAATTTGGCTCCGTCATTTTCGGGGAGCCTACGGAGAACAAGCTCGCTTGCGGCCACAAGGGCGGCGTCTTTTGCGATATCTCGGCCAAGGGTGTTGCTGGACACTCTGGCTACCCATGGCTCGGCAAGTCGGCCAACGAAATCATGATCAAGGCCCTCGCCAAAATCATCACGACAGATCTCGGAAGCACCGACAAGTGGGGCAACACCACTGTGAATGTTGGCCAGTTCAACGGTGGCGTTGCTCAGAATGTTATTCCTGCTGCTGCCCTGGCAAGGATAGCTGTTCGGGTCGCCATTGGCCCCGAAAAGGACGGCGGCAACATCGTCAAGGAGAGAATCCAGAAGATTCTTGACGATACCGATGCCGAGTCCCTCGAGCTGACATGCACTCACGGATATGGCGTGGTGGAGGCCAACTGTGACGTTGATGGTGAGATCCCCTGCGCTTGAATTCCACAGTCCAAGCAGTATGAACAATTACTGACCGTTCATGGCATAGGATTTGATACCCTTGTGGCCAACTATGGCACTGATATCCCGAACCTGAAAGGCTCGCATACCCGCTATCTATATGGACCAGGCACTATTTTGGTTGCACATGGTCGCAACGAGAACATCACCGTTGCCGAGCTTGAAGAATCCGTGGGAGGGTACCAAAAGCTGATCCTGCATGCGCTTAAGGACTCTGCTTAGTATCATGCGACGGTTTCCAGGCTGCACCCTGCTGTTACGCCATATCCCTTATAGACGAAATCTAATTTTGTACATACACTTGACTTCAGCCTCCAACTCAAAATGATCATCATCATCCATGCTTAAAAAAAATAAAAAAATTAACAGATGCCCACTACTGGCCGACAACCTGCGCCCATCTCTCGGGCATGATGTGACGGAAATCAAATTGACCCTCGGAATTCTTCACTACAGCACCCCTCTCCGTAACAACAGCATCGATCAGGTCATGCGGAGTAACATCAAAAGCAGGGTTCCAGACATTGACACGCTGATCTGCCGTCGCTACACGCGCTGTCTGAGTCACATCGACGCTTCCATCGACCTGAACGACTGCACCGGAAACCTGCGTGAGTTCTTCCCCCTTGCGTTCCTCAATCTTAATACCGGCGCCGGTCTGGGTCTCGAGATCGATGCTGGTGGTGGGCGCGGCAACGATGAACTTGACGCCGTGGTGCTTGGCCAGAACGGCGAGTTGATAGGTTCCTATCTTATTGGCAGTGTCACCGTTGCGGACAACGCGGTCAGCACCAACGATGACGGCGGCGATGTTCATCTTGTCCTTTTGCAAGTTGAACAGCGCAGCAGCCATGGAGTCTGTGATGAGAGTGCTGGGGATGTTCTCGTAGACAAGTTCAAAGGCGGTCAGCCTGCTACCTTGGTTGTAGGGTCTTGTCTCGGTACAGTAGGCGTGCTTGAGAAGGTTGTTGGACCAGAGTGTTCTGATGATGCCAAGGGCGGTTCCATGGCCAGAGGTCGCCAGAGAGCCGGTGTTGCAGTGAGTGAGAACGGACACCTTGGAGTCGGGAGAGGCACCAGCTACCTCTCTCAACCACTGAGCTCCATGGTCACCAATAGACAGGTTGGTCTGAAGATCTTTTTGCAGGATCTTCTCGGCTTCCTCGATGTACGCAGCAATGACAGTCTTGGAGTCATCCAGAGGCGCGCTTCTAATACGGGCTTTGAGTTGGTTGATGGCGTTGGTCAAATCGACTGCAGTCGGTCTGCTCTCCTTGAGGTAATCCAAACGCGAGTCGATGTAAGTGACGGTTTCTTGAGATGAAGAGGCAGTGCAGCTGCCGTTGTGTAGCTCGACAGCATGGGCGAGGGCGGCGACAATAGCAATGGCAGGGGCACCACGAACTCTCATAGACTTGATACAGTCAAAAGCCTCTTCGCTGGTGGACACCTCATCGTAATGGAATTCATGAGGTAGTCTCAGTTGGTCCAGGACCTCGAGACGACCACGAGTGTACTTGACAGCTTGAAGTCCCGACATCTTGAAATCGAGCAAGAATGATGACGGTGTTGGAGAAAAAGGACGTAAAAGGGATCTCGCTTTAAGAAATGCTAGGTAAAGTAAGGTAGGGCACTTCCAGGTTCCTGATTTAAGGCAGAGGAGGGGCAATTCTTCCCAAATCAAAACCAAAAGAAAAGATTCTGCCGTGCCCCTCCATCGGCATGCAGCAAGCAGCGTCATCTTGGACCAACCATTCCAGCACCGGCCCGCACACCGCTTTCGGCGAATCATCGGAGGCTGAGCTACCAAGGTACCTACCAGGCCGGGGCCGACCAGGGGTCCCGCCGTTTCGGCTGCCGTTGGCCGGCGCATTTCGCCAGCTTCCAATCCTCCCGTCCACACACCCAAGGCTCCAATTCCAACAAACGGGTCCCCCTTTCAAGTTCCAGCTCCAAGCTCGCTGAATCGCGTCCAGCGCCCCGTCCCCACCGAAGCTAGAACCTCACCGAGGCGAGTTGTACACCTTGCATTCGACCGGCACCCACCCGCCGCGCAATTTAGTAAATGAAGCCGCGACGGACCATGTAATTTAAAAGTCCAAATTGGAGGAGCCGTTCAAGATGGAGCGGCCTTTTTCAACCTCCAAAGTCACAGGTAAGCTCTACGCGTCTCACAATCCGTTGTTGTCTCTCGTTGGCCTACTCGTTCGTAACTCGACTGCGCTGTCCCCAAACTGACCAAGCATGCTATTCGCAGTCGAGTACTTCGATCCCCACGACGTCTACAAGCTCGTCACTCCGGGCCTCATTCCACGACTTCCTCTCAGAAATCTTCATTGGCAATCGCATGCTGGACCTTTGCGCTCGATCGATACCCTCCACGTCGAGCTCACACCTGCTGGCGGAGACCCAGCTGCCCCGATCTCGCCAACCATCTCTCCTTCGCTTCGCCGATCAGTCAGCGCTGGCGCAAAGGATGATGGCTTCCAGACGCAGTCAATTGGAGGCAAAAGCACATCTTCAGACATCTCCGATACACCAACAGTAGCGGCGCGGCAGCCTGGAAAGGAACGGCGTCACCAAATACCAGGACTGAGGCGAACCCCCTACCTCAAGGTCCTGCTCGTTCGATGCGACGACAGCGACACATACAAATCCCAAACAAGGGCGGAGATCAGAGAATGGATCAAGAAGAACACGCCGCCCTCCCAGTCTACCCGGAAGCTGAACACACAAGAGAACCACGATGCCTTCGAGTTCTTGATTATTCATGTCGTAATACCCAATACTTTTGCGGCAAATCAGCCCAGAGTCAGCGGGAAGGGCCTTGATGCTGCCGAGAAGGCAAGGTCATCAAGATGGGGCTCCGGATCCTCGACACTGTTGGAGAAGCTTCGGTCTGATTTCAACAGTTCTAGCAAGGGCGCGATCGACCATGTGGCCCAGATTCGCATCGGCATCAACGACGTTCCGTACGATGTACTGCCTCGAGTAGTTCCCGCCACCCCAACTGGTTATACCGAGTCGCGTCAGGATGCCGAAAACGCATGGGATGACCTTATTGGAAAATTCAAGGAACTGATTCTGTCATCCTTTGACATGAGGGTGTCCCAATACGAGGAGGACATCAAGGAGAAGGACGCTCAGCGGGTTCTACCGGGCTGGAACTTCTGTACCTTCTTCATACTTAAGGAGGGTCTTGCGCGTGGTTTCGAGAGCGTCGGTCTTGTGGAGGATGCCTTGGTCGGCTACGACGAGCTCAGTGTTGGTCTTGACACCGTCATTCAGGAACAGGCCACATCCGGAGATCCTCAGACGCACGGAGGCTCCCTATTGAGCCACACAGAGGACCTCGTGAGGCGAGCTGAGGCTGCCGTAGCGGAGCTGGGTGCCGAAGACGGATCTCTGGATGATGATCAGCCTGTTGATCTACAGGCCGCAGATGCCTCCAAAACGGACAAGTTCGACGACATTCCAATCAGCGCAACGAAAAAGCCGTACCGCGAAATGATAGTCGCCAACAATGTGTCAGTCTTTGACTTCCGCTGCTACATTTTTGCGAGACAGATATCGCTGCTGCTCCGCCTTGGCAATGCCTGGTCAACTAGGGAAGACCTCCTGGCAAAGCTTAGAGAGCAGCAGGAGTCCGTCCTTCACGGTGTTGCACCGCAAGCGCTGCCCCCAAAGCAGACAGATGAAGCCGAAAACCTATCCATGTTGGCCGAGATCTGCCGCAGGACACTGGAGTTCGTACCGGCTGTCTCGCAAGTTATGAGAGCCGACATCTTGGCTGCGTTGAAGAACAAGCTTACCGAGGAAGATTCCCCGATTCTTAACCCCGTCTTGGCAGAAGCTATTGACAATCTTGTTGCCTCCTTCGCATTTTCCGTCGCGCAACAGATCCTTGCTCAAACATCGAGCAGAGCACTGCCCATACCCCCGTCTACACTGACTCCATCCGACGGCCATGAGCCAAAGTCGTCAATTCCCGAGTTGAAGACTATGCTGCACCCTGCTAGAAACTCTTCTCTGCGCGTGGGAACAGGTTCCGACACGAGTACCAGACCACCACCTAGTCCTGGAATATTTCCCGGAGGTACAGGAACCAACCCCGATGACAACACACCAGCCAACGCCCAGTTTCTCAAAGCTGGCCTGGAGGAGCTCGCTGCACGTCGTGCAGAGCTATACGCCCTGTCTAGGAATGTTCTCCAAGGTAGCGGAAAGAAACGAGGCTGGGATACCGGATGGACATCTGCGCCAGTACTGGGGGAAATGGATGGCAACGACTTTGAAGACGTTGATCTTGACGGTGATGATCAGAAGTCGCAGGCGGATAACCAGGAATCGCTTTGTATAGGCCTGGCTGGCATTGAAAACGGCCTTCTACACACTGCGCTCGACAGCAGAGACGACTTCTATCGTCTGTACGAAACACTGACAGACAAGGCTTTGCGCCATTACACTGTGGCCAACCACACACATGCAGTCAAGACTAGCATGGCCGACCTCGCCGTGCTCAAGTATCACCTTGGCGACTACGGCCCCTCCGCGTCATACTTCTACATGACTACACCATTTTTTGGCGAGAACAGCTGGAGCCTGTTGGAGCTGTCCATGCTTGTCATGTACTCTCGGTGTCTGAAGGAGCTCCAGCGTAAAGACGAATTTGTCCGTGTGGGACTGAAGCTCTTGACGAAGGCAGCCGCCGCAGAAAATGAGAAACTTCAACAGAAGAAGTCGTCAATTGCAGCTCAAATGGAGGTCCAGTATCCGGAGAAAAGCGCAATCGCTGGCTTCCTCGATGAAGTCTTGAGCGTGGCCAAAACACTGTCCAACGAGGTCAGGGTGCCTCTGGGGCATCTCTTCACACAAGTTGAAGTCGTCGGGCACTCAGCCTACCACACTGGCAAAGACTGTTTCTCCCTCAGCATTAAGCTAAGAAGCCTGCTTATAGATGACCTGAGCTTGGAGAAGGCTGCCATTCGTTTGTCCCGGACGTCATCCGGAGGAACGAAGGAGCTTTGGCTACACACTTGCGAGGCCAACACCCTTAAGCCAGGGATCAACGAGTTGCAGCTTACCAGCACTGTAAGTAGCACACCGACGACATATCGAGAGGTGGACTAACAGGAGCCAGACAAACGTTGCTGGTCACTACAGGATTGACCGGGCAGATTTGATTTGCAACAAGGTCGACCTCCACTGGGAGCGAGACGTCAACCAAACACCCAGCAAGACGGCACAGATCTTCCGCCTGCCCGACCTGGAACTCTATCGCCCAGCTGGCGGCCTGAGCTGTCGCCTAACGGCGGCAAGAGACATTCAACTGGACAAGAACAGCTCACTTGACTTGGAACTCTTAACAGGATGGAACTCCATCAAGTCCTGTGAACTTTCGGTGAAACCGTCGACCGGCGGTCTTCGAATCATCTCGACCGAAGCAAAGTTCCTTGGACCCGCACTCGAATATGAGAAGCCTTTGGAAGCCGGACTTTTTCGTTTCGGAAGCATCACTGCGTCGTCCGCCATCAAAATGCGTTTTCCGTACACCATCGAGCAAGATGTTCCAAGTATTTCGACCAGAGTCGAAATGACTTACACTACAGACGAGGGCACTTTCACCTACTCCAATGTGTTCTCGGTCCCTGTGGCGCTCGCCTTGGGCGTTAATGTTCAGGACGTTTTCAAACACAATGCCTTGTTTTCCCGCTTCAGCGTCTCGACAGCCTCGCTGAGCCCGCTCAGAGTGTTTAAGACACATCTCATTGACTCTGATGTGTTTGCTGCCCATTCTGCAGCCCCGCCAAACAAAGCCGTCGTGGTGTTCCCGAAGCAGCCTGCCAGTCTGCTCTACAAGATTACACGCAAAGCTTTAAGCAACACTACACCGAAGACCCAGCGGACCCTGTATCTGAAGCTTCATTACAGCGTTGTCTTGGATGAGATTATTGCTCTCGTCGAAGACTCCTTGTCGAAGTTTATTGAGGAATCCCCTTTATCCTCATTCTCAGGTTTGTTGATCAACCGCGTCCTTGCAGAGTTGCGGTCAAGTCTTTCAGCTTATGACTTGGAACGGGCCGCCCTCCTCGGCGAGGTTTCCACGGCCTTCGTATCGCCATTGCTATCAGAAAAGATCTTCAGGGGCCTGGGTACAGGCCCTGGCGGCGAAGGAGACGCTTCTACAGCTCTTCGAGCATTTCTTCTCTCCTGGCAATCAGCGCATCCAAAGTTGACCGTCACGGGAATTGAGTCGACTAGTCGATCTATTCTCATTCCTGTAGATGTTCCTTCTATTCCCGTTTTTCACTCGGTCGATATTCAGCTCCCACCGCCCGACGAGCAGATAGCAGGTTCAACCCTCGCCGTCAATCAGTTGCTATCTGCCAATCTACGTCTACGGTGGACGCGCATCTGGGACACAGCTGTCAGCGATGGCAAAGGCATCAATAGGGACTACGAGTTCAGCTTTGATGTGACTGGCACGGGTGACACATGGCTCATCGGTGGCCGGAAGCGCGGCAACTTCAAGAGCCTGGGAGTAGACAAGTCGGACGCCAAGTTTGGAGAATCCGAGTTGCATGTTCCGGTACTCATCGTTCCGCTGCGCGAAGGGCGGCTGCCCTATCCTAACGTGGAAATCCGCGAGGTCAAGAAGGAGGAAAACGACGAGACAGCTGGACACCATGAGATCGACTACCAAAACATTGGAGAAACAGTACGAGTCGTTGCTGACTTGCAGCGGGTGACGTTGAGTCTGGATGCTAGTGGCCCCAGTGGTGGTCCATTAGTTCTTGAGAGCGAGCGACGCGAGTTCCATCATCGTATCTTGTTGTGATAATACCACGATTGTCTATCTTCGGCCACTTGACAGTCTGTTGCAGATAATGTGAAATACAACGACAACAAGGTGAAGCCATTCGTATTGGCTCTCCTGCTTCGTGAGAGCATATTCCAAGCGCACTGCCGTTCTCGGGGTTGCCGTTCTCTCCATATAAGCTAGCCACAACTTCACGTTGCCCGATGAAACCATGTGATTACTTGCATTTACCCACTCGTCCCACTTTGAGGCTCCGCGATGGCTGGGGAACTCGGAGCAAGCCAATACATGTTTGCAAGCGACCAACATATCCACTATTGAGTCCAAGATAGGAAGGCGATTGAGCTGTGCCTCGTCCTCGTGACCGCCAGGGCGTTGTTGGCTGCTGTGCCGTAAAGCAAGGTAGTTACACAACGGGCCTCATTCTGAATGCAAGGAAAGTGGTCGGCACTATTACCTACATGTGGCGTGAGGGCATCTTGGCAACTACAATTTCACGTGTATATAAGTGTCAGATACACGTCGCCCCTTGAGCACATTCATGCTAAAAATCCACCGAAACAAAAGAACAACCACCAAGCTCCAAGAATTTTTTTTTTATGCCAATACATTGCTCAGAGCTCAACTTTTCACGGCTCAGAACCAAATCACACCGAAGCCTTCTGCTTCTAACCTGTTTCCAAATAATTTCATCGGTACCCGATCAGTCCGATTGAAAGATTCCGGCCCATTCACTCATTGCACCGCAAGCATTCGCATCATAATGTCTGATCAACTCAGCAAAACCGAGAGTCAAACGCCGCTTGTGAGGCACGAAACTTCCGACTCCAAGCCGACGACCGCACCCAAGAAGAGGTCACTCTATCAACGCATGCAAGACAAAAACCGAGCCGAGATTTCCGAGGAAGATTTGCAAAAGTACACGGGAATGAACAAGGCTGATTTGAAGGATTGGGCCAAGGACCGCCCAGGGGTTGGAGCAAAGACGCCCGCTAATACCGGTAAGAAATTCGAGTCTTGGGAATCCATGCGCGTCACTACAGGAATTATGTGACGTGGATTATGTGCACTGGGATGAGCATGAGCTTGAAGACAGGAAAGCTGAGCCGAATGTCATGAAGATTCTTGACCCAGACTACTTGGTCGGTATGGAATAGAGTCTAAGACCATCGGTTGAATCACAAAATTTGAGATGATTTCTAGGATGCTTTTGATATAGACTGTAAACGTCTAGCGAAAGGGTTTCCAGACCCCATTACCTTCCAGAATCAAGAAGCAACTCATTTCCCTTTCGACAGCTGGACGATACCGGCACAAAAATCTTCTGTTCTGATCCAGATTTCTTCAAATTTTACTCCATAATTCAAATTTCGGAAGAGACTTGAATCGGGTTAGCACGTCGTTTGATGTCTTCTAAAGGCCCAATCAGCATTCTTGCATCATGGACCAATGGCGCGACGAAATGTCAACCTGATTTTCGAAAAGAGCGATGAAATGCGTAGCGAAGAGGCCTGAGTGAATTTGCATATAAGAAGCGAATCCATGTTTGATCAGATCCCCTCGCATCTCTTTTCTTATGGGAGCGGAAGTGGCATCGCATTTCTTTCGTGAGCTTTGACTTTAACGCTGGTTGCAGCGCGCTCTCATCGTCGAATCGGACCCGAGCGGCACTGATTCGGACCACAGCATCAGGAAATACCGGGTGAAAGACGCCAGAAGCACGACGCATCTACCGATCTACCGATTTATGAGAGGAGAACGCGAATGGCGGAACGGCAAGTGGACTCTATGCCCCCACTTTCCGGCCCGGTATTCGATACCACGTCGGCAGTGGGTTTGAGGGCGGGAGCGGGGGATCGACACGAGCCGGGAAAATCAACCCACCCTCGTGAACGTGGACTGACCATTATAGCTATGCATCACAGCTTAAGTTAGCCGGAATCGATACTGCTAAATACTTCGAAAATTGACGACTGCATAGACTTCGCTTATCATAGTACGAATCTGTCTCGGGTACGCCCCCATTCAGATTCAAGCGTACTACGCGATGGCCGCGAATCAGAGTCTGGCAGGCAAGATAGCCGTGGTTTCCGGCAGTTGTAGTGGTATAGGGCATGCAATAGCAAAGGAACTCAGTGCTCGAGGGTCCCACGCTGTGATCAACTACCCACACGCCTCCCTAGCTGAGGAAGCGGCTGCGGTAGCCGCAACTCTTATCACCCCCGGAATCGCGATCGAGGCCAACATGAGCACGGTGGACGGACCGAAGAGATTGATTGAGAGTGTAGTCGAGGTTTATGGTCATATTGACATTCTTGTTAATAACGCCGCAATTGCCATCAACCTGCCATTCGAAGAACAAACGCTCGATCACTGGGATTCTCTGGTCAACCTAAACGGCCGTGGAACCTTTCTCTTGACGCAGCAGGCTCTGTCATACCTTACACATGGAAGTGGACGCATTGTCAACGTTTGATCTATTAGTTCCCGCGCTGCCCCTCCGCTGCAAACTATTTACGCTGGAACCAAGGGCATGGTGGATTCGTTCACCCGGGTTTGGGCAAAGGAGCTACCCCCAAAGTATGGATGTACCGTCAATGCCGTGTCCCCCGGCCCTACTGCGACGCAAGGTTTTTTGAGCGCTGGGGATGAAGCAATGAAGGTTCTAGGGCCTACAATTGAAGCAACGCCAGCAGAGAAAAGGCTTGGCCAGCCAGAAGAGATAGCGGACGCAGTGGCGTTTCTTTGTGAAGAACGATCACGATGGGTCAATGGAGAACACATGTTCGTTAACGGGGGGCTTTACATGGACTGAAGGTCCAGAAAGTATAGGAAATATATATGTATTGAAACTTTGTAAGACTAAGTGAGTGACCGTTGGGATTTCTACTGCCTTTGTCTTGTGAAATATCACATACTCGCAGGGAAAGAGTGCTGTTCGGACACCGAGCGTACAACGTAGCGCCTACTGAGGTGGTCTATTCGCCAACCTCTCGATCTGGATGCCAATGGAGAAACTGTCTGGAAAATTTCCACTTCCATGTTGCCTGTCGCATTCGATCTCCAAAAAAGTAGAAGGGAATTATTGACAAGAACACGGTCGCAGATATACCTGCCAAGGTTCCAAAGGCAGAGAGGTATCCTGATTCTTGAACCCAAACATTGACGTAGAAGCTTAGAAGAAATCCAAGAACAGCTATTAGAATGTCAGTCCTTCAGATTCAATGCAGGAGATCTTGAGAGCCCAAGAGTATCTGCTACACAAACACGTCTTAGAACACCCTTAAGGACTTGTCTCACCTTTGAAGAAGGATTGCGTGACTATAACCTCGCCCGCTATAGGTCGATACGAATCAAGGATGTAAACCAGAGCCACGTTGTTAGACTGTACTGTCGTGAAGTTCACTACTTTAAACTTAGCTTGTGAACCCCCAATCTCTTATTCTATTGTTCGTATGCGTAAGAGACTCAGACAAAAATGGATGAACATACCAAGACCAATGCCAATGGTGGGACATATCCAATGCAGTTCCTTCTCGAAGCCTAAACCGTATAGAATGCATGATAGGGGACCCGTGATCAGGCTGATTACCATGGCAGGTAGCCGCATTTCGGGGATCCTAGTTCCGCCGCTCCGAATCGTCAGCTTGTCTGCCACCCAGTCTGTGAAGTGACCGCCGCAAAAAATGGCTAGAAAGGAGCCAAGTATTGTAGATAGGTACGTCAAACCAGATTCCCAGGTCTGAAAATCGTAGACCGTTGAAAAGGCGTTCGAGAAGTTGGCGGATATCACAACGATCATGCCAGTCGTGATTGCGTTGACCAAGGTTGCCCAGAACACAGCCGGCAGAGCAATGGCGACAAGAGGACGGAACATCAGAGCCAGAAGAGGTTCGCTAGTGTAAGTCCCCGAGAAGACTCTCATGGCTGCCAGATAGGTCTTCCACTTCGATGGAGATGACGCGTGTGAAGAAGAAGAAGGAGGGTCCTCGAGATACTGAGAACATGGCTTGGCAGAATCACGTCTGGTCGATACCACCTCTAGCTCCATTGTAGACCGCCTTCGATAATGTGTTTCGGGAAAGGTGAACAGGACCAGGACCGTACAAGTCCCGACGAAGGCAGAAAAGACCCAGAATATCATCCTCCAGCTGTAACTTTGCGTAATCAGGCCAGAAAACACCACGCCAACACCGACGCCTGCAGATAACGAGCATGTGTAGATACTAGTCCCAACCTGTCAGCATCATTCAACCTTAGTTTAGGGGTTCCGAAGTCGTAGCCAAAGGAGGATGAACTGACACCATGGCACGCCCGCGTTGGTGCAAGAAAAACAGATCAGTGATTGTCAGAGGTGCGACGATTTCCGCAGCAGCACAAGCAAAGCCGAGAAACAGCCTGCCAACAAGTGCACTGCCAAAAGAAGCTGCCACACCGCTCCATATGCAGCTTGCCGTAAGCAAAAGATAGGACACGATATACACAGGTCTTCTGCCGTACTTGATAGCGAGAGGCACCCAGATAAGATTGCCCACACCAATCATGAGTGAACACCCGGTTTGGAGGTATGATGCTTTGGCAATGTTGTTCCGCACAGAGTCGGGTCCAGGACCGAAGAATTCGATAGTAATCAACTCCAGAGCAACAGCAGGCCCGACAATCACAGCATGAGCGAAGAAGATTCCAAAGCATGTAAGCGAAAAGATGTAGTATTTGCGGGTGGATGACCTAGGTACGTTGCAATTTAGCACATGTGTCTCCCGACTTGTGGAGTTTCGGAGCGATATGAAGTGTTATTGCAACTCACCAGTTGAGAGGATCCTTGGGGTCATTTGAGGGCGTAGGAACCAAGATGATTTCATTTGTTTCATTGTCGCGTAGTTGAACTGTTCCCAGTGTTTGTTCTTTCAATTTACTGTCCACTTGTTCGTGCTGCCGCGGCTTCTGGATAGGCAGGATTGACATCTTGTTCATGGTGCATGAGTACGATACCAGGAAGTTAGGTGGGTAAGAAAACGAAAGATTGATCACGAGCGGGGACAAAGAGCGCGAGGAAAGTTGTAGGACCGGCTGCCTTGGCCCAGAGGACTTATCAACGAGGAGGCAAACAAAAGTGCTAAGAAATTGGAGGATACTTAAGAACCTCTTTCTTACAGACTCATGAATTGAGCCTCCGGGACCACCACGAGGTTCCATTGGAAGAGACGTGAGGAGTGTCGGGATGTCCTAGTGAAATGCGGGGGTGGGGCCTCGGGGCGGGATAGCTGGGGTTCATTCTGTGTTGGTGGCGAGATTGTGTGATTGAGAATATCCAGAAAGCGGAAAATGCTTAGGAAAAAGAATACAACCCTGCATTTGAAGAGACTAGACTGTAGATGAATGGACCTTTGCTCTGGCAACATTACTGACGCCCACTTTACCGAAAGGTTCCAGGACGCGCTGTAGACAGTAGGAGGCTCTTCTGCTGGAATACCATAATAAGTCTCTCGGCCTATCATCTAAACCATGCGTGACTCCTTGGTGAATGTCGCCATTGCGCAATAATGACAATCATTACACCAGAATTTGATTGTCTCCAATTTCTTACGTCGGACCTTGAGCTCTGGTGGTAAACTGTGTCTGGTCAACAAATTTTGCCAACCAGAATCAAACAACTTTAACTTGGGATGAAGCTTCAGTTGACATATACTTACCTCAAGTCTATGTCAGGCGCTCTATCGATGGATTCTATGTAAAGAGCGACATGATGCTGCAAACATGTATACTTTGGCATGCTAATGACGAGTGAATGATTGAAGGCTCTGTGGGAAAAGGCGAAACCTTTGGAAAAGGTCACGTCGATTTGAGCTTAGTATATTGCTCGTTCATCTTAAGACACTACTTTAAAGTTAACAGAATGGATGTGCAAGTGAAGTCGCGATGATTGTATGTGGACACAAGTTTCGAAGTCCATGTTGAAAATGGTTCACCCGGATGTCTTGCGGTAGTGGCATACCGCACAGTTGCCTGAAGTTAAGCCTGCATGATCAGCAACACATTCCATTAGTCGTGATTTCCGGTCAAGATGAAGTTGATACATCACACATCGATTCATGTGGTGTAATCAGTTGATGATTTTCCTGGAAGGGAGTGAAGATCATACCCCCGGGGCAGAACCCTTACTCCCTGAGACCCTGAAGCGTATAAAGGACTTCAGATTGTTACGGCACCTGAAGGCTAGAACGGCAATGGAGGACGTCAGGGTTTACTCCACGTTTGGAACTTTACCTTTACTAACCCTAGCTATATTGTGGAGTAACAGAACGGTCTATCATTACCCCATTGCGCAGTGACGAGGAAAAGGAAACCGACGGGGCGAGGCCATCGTATTTCCTCGGCAAACATCCTATTTCGTGTATGGGTTTCTCGTTTAGAGACCACCTTGCCGATCTTGCGAGCACAACCTGGATATTGATACAACCTGTCAATCCAAAAGAAAGGGAGGGGGGATTGGGGGGCTGGGGAAACAGCGGTGAACGATCCGGGTGAGAATGAGGCAAGGGCCAAGGGGCGCTGAGGAAGTGGATAGTTTCATTTGACTGTTGCAGGGTCATGCACGGCTTTCAGCCCGGACTGAAAGTCGGCCTCGATCGGAGGACAGTGGAGAATGCGGACGGTGGAGATGGTAGAACGTGGCTAGGCCCGCTCATGGCAACTCCGAGACTCGTCCACGCACGGGATATTCAGGGTCTTCCAGAAAGAAACTTGAGACGGCGTTTTGTGTATGAATAACTCAAACTTTGAGCACGGTTGGCTCGGTCCGGAGTTCGCTCCCAAGACAGTAAGCGAATTTTGAGATTTACGGTTCGGAGGCCTAACCGCTGCCAAACTCTATGAGGGATAAAAGAAAACCAGACGAAGATGCTGATATTGCTTGACTCCGTTTGGGAATGGAATTTTGCTACTCTGTGATTATTGACACAACCCGCCTTGTGCGGCACAGACACTGCGGGAGCGATACCTTGAGAATCTCATGCTCAACATCCCGGACCTCGGCCTACCGCCACAACACCTGTGCTTTGCTGCCATGGCGCCATTCCGTCATGTGGGATACTTCTGTTTAGAGCCAGGTCCAGACTACTGGGTCCCAGTGAACCAGACGACTCGACAAGTGGTACGAGGATAACGCGAATAGGGAATATTCATCCTGAGATGACCGCGCGGATGAAACTTTATTTAGAGTTCAACGCTAGGAATTAAGTTCGTTGCCTTCCATCTCAAGACATTCAGCGGAGACGCAGATTAGACCAGAGTTACATCAATGGACAGGGCACCCTGTGTTTCTCGGACTCCGCCTCACGACATGCAGATGGTGTCTCTTGAGCTTCCGAATGGTTCAAATTGGAGATATTCTGCTCCCGAATGTGGTGATATCGTTCGTCTAGTTCCAACTTACCGAAAACTCTCTGGGTTAGGACGCAGGAGTCAACTCTCTCATCATGTTTGCGACGCTTCGAACTGAAGACCGAGATGGTGAGGTCGTATGTATCTCGAGTACACACCAACTACCGCAACCCGGCCAAAATACGAACCATTTTGCTTGTGACGGCTGTCGAACAAAGAAGGTAGAGGCGACTGGCTGAACCATATGGTAAACCAAGCTGACTTTCTCACTTAGTTGAAGTGCACCGGACACAGATTTGGTTGTCAACGGTGCCGAGATCGCAATCTTGCTTGCACGTACTCCAATACCGTACCACACCGGCGTCGCAAAGCCGGAAGGGCCTCTGTGCCGCACAAGAGCACAACAGCTCATGAGCTCACGCCATCTACGTCGGAAGAATCGACGATGATGCCCCCTTCAGGGTCACCCAAAGAGCAAGTGACAACGGTGCATCCGGAGCAACTGTCTGAACTCAAATGTGTGTCAAAGGATGCGGCATCGGACCAAATTTTCTCACCGGCACGAGCCGAGATGGACATGGACTCCCAGTCAGCAAATATGCTCATCCAAACTCCGACATTCATCAGCTCGGGCCCATCACCAAGCACACAGCTGCGAGAGGATTCGTCTGGAACACCCCCCGACTTCGAGGATTTGGCTTTGCCAAATTACATGGAGTCAGACCTGCATGACTTTGACATGGACGACTTGCAGTTACTTGATGCCGAGACCACACTGTCAGAACAAGAATCTGAAAACCTTGAGTCGAGCAAAGGTTTTTTATCCAGTACTCCGCCAATGAACGAGCAAATTACACGGGAAGCCAGTTTTGCTAGAAGCAATTCGTCTTCAGGTCAGTTAGAGTTCTCCAGCTTTGAGCCACGTCAGGTAGCTCCAACCACCTTCAAGTGATCGATGCTAAGCGGATGCAGACGATTCCCAATGGGATACTATTCAGCCCCCACGGAGCAGACACACAAGGGATAACATATCTCATAAGGTCTCACATGACTCCATTGCAACTAAACGAGCGCCGTCCAGCCTCTCATCTCACGGCATCAGCTCCACGGTGCCCTTTAACCCTCGTCACCACTCAAACAGCTTTCTTTCGAATGTTCCAACATCGTTTCCTATCAACCATGGCCACGGTAGCCCCGTCAATGAGCCAGGCTTACGGATGAGTGTTGCTGCCGCAGCAACTTGTCGCTGTGTTGGTGTGACGCTGAATCTGCTCGAGAAGATGCAGACGCAGAGCAAAGTCACTACTTTCTGCATGGCAGAAACCTCCTTACATCTACTCAAAAAGTCGATTTCCCAATGCCGATCTATAAGTCATTGCTCTTCGTGTCGGAACCGTTCTAGAGTAATGACATTTTCAATATTGCTGGCTGAAAAGATAATGGCCATCTTAGAAGACATAGCATCTGTTTGGGAGTGTGCCTCACAGGCTTCAAATCTCGGAGATGACGCGAGGATTGAGGCATACGGGCATGCACACCACTGGATTCCTGTTCTCTTAGGGCAGTATCAGATTGATACCGTCCAGGAACGTTGCGAGATATTTGGTTTCTTAATTCTGTTACAAGTACGGCAACTTGGAAGCTTTCTAGAGTCTCTAAGGTTCTCAGTTGACAGACATAGGTTGGCGCCACACCAAGCCTCGCTACAACCCATTTGTCTCCGACTTGAGGAGTTACAGGAAGCTTTGAGTGGACAGTCATGAGGCGTATCTATATTCCATCTTGAGAATCGCATCTAAACCTCGAAAAATACAACCGGAATACCTTTGGGTATATATTAAGAGACGAATCGCACATTCTGACTCGGATGCCATTCTCAAAGGGCCGCACCATGCACATGTGTGGGCCAATCAAAGCCTCTGTGTCTACGGACACAGATGCCGTTCACCTAAAGGGTTACGGACATATTTGGCCAAACTTTGGTACTCCTACAGCCCGAGTTCCCTTTCTCCTGATCTCGGTATCGGCCGCTTCCCGATGAATGATCGAGTTAGTTGAGCCGTTTCATCTTTCAGGGACCGCGACCCCCGCAGATTAGCCGGCGAACCTGGGGATAGACGGGAGAGCGAGTCATTCAAGCTGGAGACCTTAATGATTGGGAGTGTCTTGGCCTCAAGACTAGTTTAAGGTTTAGAAGCCCGAAACTCTATTTCTGACACCCCGGTCCTAAATGCATTAGCAGAAGCTTAAACATACGAGCGTTACTCTTGAAGCGGCTTGATTAGCCACAACCGCCGAAGCACTGTTACAGGCCTAGCGTTCCATCAATAAGAAACACACCCCAAATATGAGCAGCTGTGTCAGCCTCATGCCTACTAAAATGGAACGTCGCCAAGAGGCCCAGATCTTGGCCATCCACCAGACCTGAGCACGTCTACGAGTCAACAGGCAGCGTATACGCTGTCGTGCATCTCTAGACGCCCGCTCTCATCTTATGCTCTACCCATAGCTGCTTCAGAAGTTACGACTGAAGTCGTTTCCATATGCTGCTGGGGGTTTGTGACTGCGGCTTCCCCGGCCCAACGTCTCTTCAACCAGCCCACTTCAGCTACGACACATTCTAGGGTGAGCTGCACCGGGTCGACGGCTTATGCACGTCGCTTGGAGTAGACTTTTATTTTGAAGCAGAAAATCTCCCTGAATAGCTACGATAAGCAAGAAGACACGGCTTGAGACACGTGGCCAGAAGGCCTCTCGCCTTGAAGTACATGTACGGAGTACTCCGTTTAATTCTCGGACCCGCTCAAGACGGAAATACGCCGAAGACCCTGTAGGTATGCGCCATTCAGGTTGGAATGTCGCTGTACCATGGCAACTCATGCGCTGTCCCCTTAAGCCTGCAGGCGGCTGTCTTGCCATTGCAGAACAGACACAGAGTTCCCTTCTTCTGCAAGATGATTCAGGCGAATCAAGTCATTGGTCAGTAGGTGGACGTTTGGACGTCCAGAATTCGGCCAAAGGCTAGCGCAGAGGAAGTTGCTGGGAAACTTGGTATTTATTCGCGGAGAAGCTTCTTCAACCGGAAAAGCATCAATTTGAGCTGAGGTAGGCCGTCGTGAAATGTACCTCAATCAATTGACAGGCTGAGAAAGGAAAAAAAAGAAACTGCGAAGTCCAGTCCATACCATCCAGTGAATCTCTAAGCGACTCATTGCTACGCTAGAAGACCCAGGGTTACACTTCAGGGTCTCCTCTTGAACTCTACAGTCGCCCATGGGTCTGGTAGATATTGCGTTTCCGCTCGTACACTCTGCGGACGTTCCTGGCCATGTGAAAAACGCATCTCGTAATTTTTCAACAGATGAGCCATTATGGCCTTGATCTCGTGAGCCGCAAAAAAGCGCCCTGGACAAGCATGACGCCCGTAGCCAAAACTCAAGGATGTGGGATTCGACGCGACATATTGTGCACGACCCTCCATGTCTGAGCGCTCTTCCCTCATCCTGGCAAAACGAAACGCGTCAAAAGTTTCGGGGTCCGGATAAAAGGATTCATCCATCGTTATAGCTTGCGTTGGAATCCCAATTGTGGTGTGAGCCGGAATTGTGAACCCCGAGGATAGTGTAAACGACTGATGAACCACTCTTTCAAATGTGACTACGGAAGTAAATGTGTTAGGCAACCACTTCGAAAGTTGGAACTCATGGGGTTGAACATACTAAGAAGGAGAGGATTGAACCTTTGGCTCTCTTTCATGAAACTGTCCATTTTCACCATCTTTAGGAAGCCAGATTTTGTTACCAAATCATTGCTGTCAGTAAGACTCTCAACTTCCTCCCGTAATATCTCAATATTTTCAGGACGTTCACACAAGTCATAAATGAGCTGCGCAGGTGCAGCTGCACTTGTGTGTATCGCAGCGAAGCTAACTTTCAGGAGAATGCTTGCCAAGAATGCCATGTCGCGCTCTTCCCCTTTCGCCTGCTCGGCCATCCAGTACAAGAGATCTTGAGCGTTATCTCCAGTTCGAAGACGACTTTCGAGCAAAGGGATAGCTGCAGCTTCTGCAGCAGCGTAATGACCCGCAATCTTGGCAATCTCTGGAATAAAACGAGCTGCCAATGGTTTCAAGAACTCGGGATACCTTTTCAACTTCTGAGCGCCAATGAAGCCGTCAATGGCAAAGTCTATAGATGACTGCACCCATTCACGATTGTGAGATAGAGTGCTGCCACCAAACATACAGCTCGGGACTCTTGCAACGATTTGGGTCAAGGTGTGTACGACAGGAACAGGCGTCCAATCTGCCCATGTTAGCCGAGAATAAGCCCTGATAGAGGTTATATGCGCAAACCTTCACACGTAGAAAATGTGTCTTTGAACGCATCGATTATTTCCCTTTGCACTGCCGGCATTACGTCGCCTGCAGGTTTATTAGAAATAGCCCAATGACTCTTATGAATAAGTAGAACTCCTTACCGAGATGATGATTCAATTGCGCTTTGACAACACGAGGATGCAATGTCGACCGACTTCCCATAGTGGTGTACTTGCCCTCGAACATCTTCCTAGCCGTATTAGCATCGTCGTACAGATTATAGAGGAAGGCTACCTTTATTACCTCAATGAACGTAGCAACAAAGTCTACTTGGTCAATGGGGGCTGTCTTGAGCTCTTCTAAGTATTTGGAAGGAATCATGAGCCGTTCTCCTAGTGGGCTGGGAACGTAGAAGAAGTCGCCCTTGGACTAGAAAACGTAAGAATAACTCGAGCAAAACCATTTTCGGAAGATGACATACGCGTCTATACCCTTCTTCCAGCATCTCCTTCGCGTTTTGGCGGAACCGCTCACGGTTTGCCTTGATGCTTCGTCTGTCATTTCCACCTACGACTAGAATACCGGGGACGAGTTTCTGTCTGTCAGGCCAGATTGCGTAAAGTAGAATTAATACCCCCACAACGAGGCCCAAAAAGGTCATCAACCATCCGTGGTTCCCATTGGTATAGTCGTAAGTATAGTGCTGGAGCAAAAGACCGTCTAGATCAAAAAGTGACTTCATCGCGTTGGATTGACGAGACGAGCTTACAAAATCCCACATGAAACTGTGTACAAGGAGAACTGTAACCACTTTAGCAAATGGGCTCAAACACCGCGGATACCATCCGGCACGAAGCTCCGACTTTGCAAGGTTTGGATCGTTCGGCTCGAGCTCGGACCTGTCCCAAAGTATGCATGTCCCGAAGTGTCGGCCGCTGCAACTCCCAAAAGGGAAGGTAGCCGGAGTCCAAATGACAACTACGGAGTTTACAACATTACCAGGAGTCAATACTCGTACAAAGTCAGGCTCATCGAATGTAAGATATCTCTTGAATTGACTTTTCTGACATTCACTCAATATTTCAAGTTTAAACCATCTTTTCACAATGGGAGAACCAATTCGCGATATGCCATTGGCGAACCCAACCCCGGTCTCTCTTAGTGTTTTGCCTGAGGGACATGATGCTTTCCAGCCTTACAAGGTCGAAAAGTTTGACGACGGTCTTAGATACGACACTCTTCAGGTTCACGGAGGACATCGACCGGATATAGAAACACATGCTCGAGCAGTCCCAATCTACAATAGTGTGGTGAGCTTTCATATTTGATCACTGCTGATGATGGTCAACTAACTGCAGTAATATCTTAGTCATTCATATTCACAGATAGTGAGCATGCCAAAAGAGTATGTGCCACTCAGGAAGCAGGTTACTTCTATAGCAGAGTGTCCAATGCAAGTTTTCCATCATTCTTATACTCGGCTGTGTCCATGTCGTATTTACTAACCCTTATTCGTAGCCAACTGTTGCAGTCTTTGAGAAACGGGCCGCCGCTTTGGAAGGAGGCACCGCTGCTGTAGCCACAGCCTCAGGACAAGCCGCCATTTTCAACACCATCATCGGCTTAGCAGGAGCCGGCGACAACGTAGTAGCCTCGATCAACTTATACGGAGGTACATACAGCCTCTTCAAGACACTGCTTCCACGACTCGGTATCACTGTGAAGTGGGCCAAACAAGAGACTAGAGAAGAGTTCGCCAAACACATTGATGAGAATACCAAACTCCTATTCGTCGAGAGCATCGGCAACCCTCGCTGCAGCATTCCCGATCTTCAAGGCTTAGCAGATGTGGCCCATGAAAATCACGTTCCGTTTGTAGTGAGTAGCATGTACTGGAATATATATGGCTATTCCACGAGCTGACACAGAGAAAGGTCGACAACACATTCGGGGCCTGCGGTACATGGTGTCGTCCCATTGAATTTGGTGCCGACATCATATTGCATTCTGCCACGAAGTGGATGGGTGGTCATGGTACCACCGTTGGCGGAGTCATCATTGACTGTGGTACCTTCGATTGGGGCGCAGCCGGTCATCGGTTTCCTCGGATGATCAAGAAGGATGGCCCAATGAGCTTTTCATACTGGAAGGCCTTCGGCAACATCTCCTTTGCGATGGCGATGAGGATTGACATCTTGATGGAGGTTGGGTCGATATTGAGTCCAGCCTCAGCACAGCAGCTCCTCATTGGAATGGAGACATTGAGTTTACGCTGTGAAAGACACACCACAAACACCATGGCCGTGGCTAGATTCTTGGAATCGCACCCAAGAATAGCGTGGGTCAATTATCCTGGTAAGTTTGCAACATCAGTTTACCGACGCAAAATGTCTGGTTGGGTGTTCACTAACAACTTTATCAGGGCTGGAAAAGAACCAATATCATGAAAATGCCAAGAAGTACCTCAGGAGTGGGTATGGAGGCGTTCTCTCTTTTGGCCCTAAGGGAGGGGACGTGGCTAGCAAAATGCTCATGAACTTTGTCAAAGTGATATCCCATCAAACGAAGTAAGTGAAAGACAACATGACCAGATAAAAGAGGCCTGGCTAAACAGCACGCAGTGTTGGAGACTCAAAGACTCTGGCCACCCATCCCTGGAACTCTACTCACGTCATAATGTCTGAGAAGGACAGGAGAGAAGCGGGAATTACACCCGTGAGTATCACTGACACTTAAACCCCCTAATAAGACGTTCGCTGACGAGGTGATCTCGTAGGCATTCATTCGATTTTCAGTTGGGACAGAGGATGTTCGAGACATCATCGAGGATCTTGAGCAGGCACTGGCGAGGCTGCCAGATGATATTGTCAACGCCCATGATGAGCGGTTGGAGGCTAAGCTAGCGGCTGCGACTAATGGGAAAGCTGCAGCTGAATCCATCAACAACGTTGATTTCATCGATGCGGACGTCTCTCTGTCCAAAGCCAATGTCCCGCTTGGACGTCAGACTGCAGTAGGAAATTGGTAATTGAGACAAACTCTCAGATTGCAAGACCTAAAGAGCCACTCGGTTCTACACATTTTCGATATTTAGCCCGAAACTAGAATCATCACTTTCTATCCAGTTTTCCCCCTTGCTTCATCGCAGTGACTTTGAGAACAAGAATACTGACTTTGTGAAAATACCCATAAGGAAAAACTCAATTATTGCCCAGCGTCTTATGGCTGATTGTAGGGCTCAAGCGAAAAGTTGACTTGGAGATGGGAAAGTAAAACCAATGTAACGCTGGGCATATACTATCTGGGTTTAACCTAAAGAACGTGGAAGTAACGACTAATGCATGGGAGTCTTGGGCCGTAGGACATGGAATGAAAGAACTTGAGTCAGTGAGCTTGAGTCAGTGGAGTAATGCAGCGACTCGCGCTTCAAGTTAAGTAGGATGAAATAGGATTTATGTGAGGAATCGAACTCAAACCAAAATTCGATTAAATGCTCTCTCGTACGACTATGTGTACATCGCTGGTCTAGACAGAGTGATATCTTGGAGTAATGCTGCTCCATGCCTCATTCCCACTCATTTGATACTCCAAGCCTTTCATGAAGGCCTGCAAGTCTGGACCACATGGACCAGCACTTGATAGTCTACTGTTGACCAGCTTACTGTGAAGAAGCTCCCATTCGCGACACATCGTCCACAAGATACGCTTCGAAGCTGAATAGTCCAGGCTAGTTTCTGAAGCCAAAACCGACACGGATGAACACAAGGCGGATCCTTCCTTATGGCCTACCTGGGAAGCCTTTAACTCCTTTTCCCAGCTGTAAATATCGTTGACCACCGAGATGTGTCTTGAACAGTTAAGCTCAATATCCTCAACGGAATTCAGATCTTCAGAGCTGAGATGCAGGCTCATACTGAACCTCATCAGGGCAGATAGCAATCTAGACAATCATGAGTGCCTGAACGAAAGAGGGAGAGACAGAATCCGAGTCAACTTACGCTTTGCCAACGTCCTTTTCTCGATACTTCAAATAGTGCCCCAGCTCCTTGATCTGCAGCCGTGTCTTATCGGTTTGAGCACGCATAAACGTAAAGACTGGTTCAAGAATCTCGTTGGCGAGGGATTCATCACAAGCCTTCATGTCATTCCACAAGTCATAAGTGATCCACTCGACTGGAAGACTGCGATCTGGCAACGAATCTCCCTTTGAAAGAAGTATGAGTCTCTCATTGTAGGAGGAGCCTTCTTCAAAAGACATGTTTTCTAAGAGATCTGTGGTAACACAGTGTCAGTAATTCTGGCCATGCCCGGCTAGCACATTCGATTGGTCTGCATTTCAAGCATGCGGATAAAAATTTCTCACCATCAATCAAAAATAAGAGCGTCAGAAGACGACAGGCGAAAGAAATTCTGTCATCCAAGGCGGTAGGATAGTAGAAGCAGGTAACTTGTGGAAAGCCAGCGGCCACGAATTTCTTCCTAGCTTTCGCATTTTCAAACGGCCAGTGGTCCAGAAAGAAACTGTTTACTTCCGTCGAAACCTCTTGTTCTCGAGGGTGTATCTTGGCGGTAAACTGCGCCGCGGATGGCGGGTCGCTAGGCCTATAAGACTTCTGACCGGGTTTGCCCGACTGGTCAAAGAGCTCCAGCGACGTTGACTGAGCAGGTAAAATGAAATTCGCCAAAGCATGCAGAGAAATCATTTTGGCTCCGAAGGAGGAATCTCGAACGCACTGAGGTTGGGAGGTCGATAATAGAAGATAGGTGAAATGTTACGGCCGAACTCTTCCCCGCGCGATTGTTGTTGGTGCCGTACTTGAGACGAAACGTGTCTGCTGTCGTTCTATAATCTTGTCACTTGGGCGTGCGGGTCGTGTACATTGACCACCATTGGATAGATTGGGAAACTCTGCGAGGAGATCGTGTCTCGGGCCCTGTGCGAATCGGGCAATGAAGCGAGGCCGGAGGCCGACAGAAAAATAACTGGACTCTGTTCTAAGAGAAAAGTGGAAGCCACGTCTGAAGTAAGAAGTTGCTTCAATCCATCTCAACTTGATGTCATAATTTACAGCTGTTCGTGGTCTGCTCCGACTGTCAGATAGATGCTCCGTGAAGAATGCCGTGTGTTAAAGGTCATCGTTTCGTGCAGTAGGGATCGTTCTGTGCGGTGATGGGCCAAACTCCAGCCATCTTGGACATGACTGGACAGTTGTAGAGATGATTGGACACCCGTTACTGATCTGCGGCTGACATTGCATCTAATTCTGTATTCACAGCGGAGGCGCAATCGGTTCAAAAATGCGATGAATTCACAGCAAATGTGAGATCTGATTGAAGATTCTTGACATCTAAGTTCTCCGGAGCTCCACTAGTTTGCCAATCAAGCGCGTCTGTCCATTTCAAACGGGCAGGTTGAAAAGTCTGAGTTGGGGCATTATCACATCACTGATATTCTAGACCTACTGCCGGCATTATGGCCTAGAATCAAGTACGGGCCGGAGAACTCGATACTAAAGGAACTCTGTTAGGCCCCCCGGACGAGAAACTTATCTACAAAACATGTCTGAAATCTGTGGCAGCTTGTTGCATTTCGGTCTCTTGCAAGTTCTCTGCACCCATCCACGTGTCGCGACAATTCGCCAAAGGTCCCTCCAGTTCGGTGTATCTCTCACCCAGCGTGAGAATGACTCTACCGCTCCAGCGACCACGCGTTTTTTTCCACTCGGCATTGTCCTTCCCATATGCTTGAACCTTCTCAGACTCCATGGCCACAGCAGAATATACTACTGCAAGCCCCACAAAATGCGCAGAGCTGACTGGCAGGCCAGCATCCATAATCGGAGCGGCGAGCTTAGCCGGCAGTAGCCCTGTGATAGTCGCGGCTGGTGCGACAGCGTTGATAGTAATACCGGTATCTCGTAAATTTGAGCGCATCGCTCGCAAGTAATTGATCAGCTTGTCTAGTTAGTTCTGTCTCGAATCTAGGCCAAGTTTTACCTACTGCTGCCTTTGTCCCACTGTACACGGGGAGAGACTGTTCCGGAGAATAAGCAGTTGCGCTTGATGTCAGCACAATGCTCCCCTGCGCGCCATTTCTCTTCATGCTGTGCAAAGCAAGCTTTACGAAATTCAGAGTGCCTCGGAAATTCACATCGATCACGTCGTAATTCGGTTCGAGAAGGTCGCCATTGTCGTTGTACGAGTCGTTCAGATATGTCCCGTCTTCATCTACTCCTGCATTGGCAATGGCAATCTGGACTGGTCCGATCTGGGAGAATGCATCGGAAAGATCAGACCAACGACTGATGTCGCATTTCCGAAATTCTGCGGAAGACGGCAATGCCTCGTTGGGTTGGCAGACATCGAGAATAACAACGCGAGCTCCTCGGGATGCTAGGATCTTTGCAGCAGCCAATCCAATGCCGGACGAACCACCTATCGCATGGTAATTAGTGTTGATACCTTAGTAGGCGATAGGACTCGTTATATTCACCAGTGACAATGGCAGTCTGCCCTTCCAAGTTTGGTATATCGGTCTCTTTGATATTGAGGCAAGCCATTTTCACTGTTAGGGTTCAGCTATGTACCGCCACCGCTGCAAGGTATTGAATGACGAAGCGCAGGAAAACGAGTTGCGCCTCCAATCAAAGTCTTGTACATACTGGGATTGAGAGGTGGCATGCAGAGCTCTCACTATCAGTTATCTCGGAGAAGATGGTATTCCTTCATTCCCCGGGCTGTAGCCCACAACTTTTCTCGGAAAGTTGCCATTTTTGGCACCACTAGTCGGAAGCTTCAATGTCGGTTTAGCGTCTGTGCCCATTGTCGCAATATCCACCAAGCATTTTCTCTGGCATGTCATGTCGATGAAGTCATGGAAGGTTACATAGGCCGGCTGTCCTTGTCTACCTGGCAGTAGTCAAAAATTCATCACTCCATGTCAATAGTGGTTCTAATCGACCGAACAAGGTTCAGAGGTGGTGATGATTGATTAACCTTGCTCCGACTAGACCATGATAGTTTCGCTGTCCTTATCTTTCTCCGGATCCCAGTATCCAACATACCCTTCCCTGCCGGTCAAGTATGTCCCCGTGGCCTGCTCCTCGGCTGTGGCACGAAACACGGCATGTTTCTTGTTCGTCCACTCAAGGCCCTTCCAAGTAACACCCTCCGAATCAACAAACTCTGCATCCATTTCCGGTCGCAGAAGGTAGACAACCGAGTATTTGTGACGCGTGACTTCATCTTTATGGGGGATTATGCGATGCAAGCTTGACTCCAAAACTCCCCCAGAAATGAAGCGAAGCGCATCACCCACGTTCACAACCGCGTGACCTGGTTTGGGCGCTATGTAGTACCACTGGTCTTCGTTGGGCTTCAGCACTTGAAGGCCACCAACCTCTGTGAAGACGATTGAAAGACTGCCAGCATCGGTATGGGCAATCTGGCCTACTTTGTCAGGTTCAACGTCTGCGAGGGTGTATTTGAGGAGACCTAGAGCTGTCGGGCAAACAGCGTTTTGGCGATGATATTGCTGGTACGCGTGCTTATCTTCTAGGCCCAAAGCGGCAGAGAGTCGTGACAGTAGTAGAACACTGATTTCCCGGAAAGTTGTTGTGGCACTTTTCAAAACGTCAAGCTGTGTTGCGATCACATTGGGGCCCGGAAAAACCGAAGGATCGCTGATCTTCGAAATTGGGTGTTCAAAAAGCTGCCCAAGTTAGACTTTTTCTTGTACAGATAGCAGTGAGACACGTTAACTTTGGGATGCAGCTCACTCACCATCAGTCCCTCGAATCCATCTTTCTTTCCTTCAATCGGCCCATTGCCATGTCCCGCTGGTTTGTATCTGTTACAGCGGAAGGAACCCATCGTCAGATTGAGAAACCCAGTGTACCAGCTCAAACTTACCCCATGACCAAATGCTCATCGTGATCCCGATCCACAAGCCACGCCATCTTTTCATTGCTTGGTTGGTCGTAAAAGCTTACAGCTAGGTCGTACATCGATTGCACACTCGCCATTACTTGGCCGGATGCAACATCTCGACAGTCAAGATAGAAGAACCCGAGATCGGTGCATGCTTTCAGCAAATGCTCACGGCACAACTCATCTCCATCCATGAGTTGTTGGAGGGAGATGACGTGTAAGGGAGCATTTTCTTCAGCAACTCTGTCGGGTAACAATTCAGCATTTGGCATTTTGAAATTACAATCAGATGCTGTGATTTGCAAGTAGTAACTCAAAGAAGCGGAATTGGCGCACTGGATTCTAAATGAATTAGATATGAGCCAAGCTCAACCTAACCAAGTTATCAGAAAAGCACAACCGAGGCTAAAGCAGGAATCACGCTGCTCACAGAGGGCATTCGGACAATTTCCATTTTGGGCAATTCCCGACCGTCAAATGCTCAGGCCACCCACCGTCGGGACCTTGAGAGGGTCGATAGGTAACGCCTTTGAGCCACAATAGATTTTCAGAAGTTACAGCACGACTACATCGAGCTGGTTATTGGTTCGGAAATGACTTTGCGGAAGAGGGATTGCAAGAGTTGATAGAATCCCCAGTGCACAATTCAAGCTGCTCCCGACATCGAGACATTTATTACTTGATTACTGAGCATAGACCTAAACACTAAGTGCGACGACTGAATTGCGTTGGCCTGAAGAAACCAGATGCTATGTCCACCGAAGAAATTGCCTGGCCTGCACATTGTTGTATGGAGCCTTTCGATTTTTGGGCGTATGCAGACGAAAAAGTCCAACTTGATAGTCCTCCGTATCCTAGCAGTTTAACGATGAAAGCCTTGACAGGACTGTTCGGCCGCGTGGGGATTTGAAGCTTGAGAGCAACAAAATGGAAGCTCAAAGGTGAAAAAATGATGGCTGTATATAATTGGTCAAGTCTTATCCATGTCATCCTCGTGAAAAACAAGGACTCTTACTTCAATACTTTGTCTTGGCTCTCTGTCAATCATCTCGGCGTCTGTAAACGCAGCGTGTGGAACCCTCCTGGCGCGCCCATCCGCCTTCCAGTCATGACACTTGATAAGCATCACCTCTTCAGGTGTTTGAAAGCTTTTGTAGTACCAACGATGACCGCCGTTAGGAAGAATTGTACACGGCTCACCCACCCAGTCCGGATAAATGAGCTTGACAGGCAAGATGTCGGTTTCTAACACCGAATGAGAGTCGCAAACCGCCAGAGGATCTTTGTAGATCGTCTTGATTGGACGCCAAACATTGATGACCTGGAATCTCGATTGCAGTAGTCGAGAGGCTTCTTCCCCTAGGTGACGTTTGACTTGATTAATCGCACCCCACTCTGACTGGTCAATGTGGGCTCTTTTCACTGGTCGGCGTTCTTCGTCAGAGTGTGCGGCCGAGGGGTTCGGTCTCCGAATAGTGTGGTCAAAAATGTGTAATCGGGAGGCACCGGTGCTAGATAACTGTCAGAGCTTTACTCCATCTCAAAGGCCAAGATAAAAGCCTACATTTGCGATAAAAGCGTTTCGATCTCGGGATAGTACACCTCTTTTATCTGTCGATCACTCGTAAAGTCCACCAACTGGCTAGTGTGGCGACACAGCTGGAATCCGTGGCTATCGAGGGTAAAACTGCGTTCGTTCCCGGTGATATCGTGAACAAGCGTTTCAAATTCGACTGATGGCTGGGTGAATGTGCTTCGTTTGCCTGCAATGCTAGGTGCATGCTCGCTTCCATCGCCAGGATCTCGGTAATAATTGATAGTGGTTTCCACATCACGGGGACTACCTAGTCCTGACATGGCGAGAAAAGGTAGTTTAAGAAATGCGAGAGTCTTGAACCGTCGTCTGATGATCTTGACAGCAACTGATTTCACTGGAAAAGCCAAACCTTGTCTAGGCCTTGATGAGGTACCAGTAAATAAGGTTTCTTCGCAGGCGAAATAGAAAAGACGAGCAATTTCCGTACGTTGTACGCCGGCGAATCAACTGGTCCCAAAAAGGAAAAGAGCCGATACAGGGGTGCGTGTAAGATCCTGTACTTAGTTAGGTGCCCACCCGTGCCAAGCGGCCGAGTGATAACTTGTCATTCAACATTCGCGTCCGTTCTGGCTATAGGCCACCTTGTTTATTACTGATGAAGCGCTTAGATGATCTGGCATTGGCATACCACAATAACAGTAAAGCAATGCGCTACACACATCCCATTTTGTGTATCTCTTCTTTAATCTGGTAGGGGACGTCCTACGCGACTTCGTCTTCAAGTCTCCAAGTAGCCCAAAGTTGTGTAAAGAACCAAAGATGATGAGAGCCCAAGAGACACGAACAATTGTGCAGGCAACGAATTTTGAACTGTCAGCAAGGATTGTTATTGTAGTAGGGTATAAGTAGTAAATTATAAAAACTATTAAGCTCACCAACTATCATTGGTCTTGAGGAAATAGTATAGGCTTAGAGGGCCAATTCGACAACCTTTAGCCCAGCGATCAACTTTATCCACGTGGCAGTGCTTTCCTCACCCGCAGTCACCGTTGTAAGCGTTGGCTTATGGCCCAGAATGATCATTCCTATCCTCGCTCTTGTCAAAGCCACATTTAGCCTCCTCAGATCTTTAAGGAACCCAATCTCGCAATTCTGATTGCACCGCACCGTCACCAAGACAACAATATCCGCCTCCCGCCCCTAGAACCCATCAATGCTGGAAACCTCGACTAGTTTGTGACCCGAAAGCGTTTATATAAGGAGCTCGGCCTGGCGACTGTACGGTGTTAACACTGCGATGGAAGGTTTAGGCGTATTTGTGGTTGTTGCCGATGATGCATCCGAACTCGGGGTTTGTTTGTCAAGAAGGTCGCACACTTTGCCGCATAACACAACTTGCCCTTTATTGCACTTTGACTTCTGGCCTATTTCCTCCGGGGTGGTGCAGTTAATAAAGACCATGCGGTGATAATGCTGGATCCCCGTTCGCTTGCGACCATCATGGCTATCTTCACGGTGGTAAGAGTCCTTCATCATCGGCCAGGGAAAGATGGATGGGAACATCTCTCTCTCATCCGCCTTGATGCCGGAGCGCAGGCGTTTCTCATAAAATTCGTCTGAGATGAACCGACACAGTGCATCGTCCATGCGGTATTGCGTATCTAGCATCACCTTCCGTGCTCCGATATCGTCCATCGTAACCGTCCTCCACAACCTCTCTAACAGCGATAAGTCAAACTCGAGCGATATTGCGAGCTGCCCAACTGTCGGACGGAGCTGCACATGATCGCCTACTAGCACGGCTTTTCTGCATCCTTTAGTGAGTGGTGCAAGAGACGCGGGCTCAGTTTGCTGCGAAGCTTCGTCGATGAAGACTATATCGAATCCTTCACTCCTTAGGAGCCCTAGCCCGGCGCCTATACATGTTGTAAAAACTAGGCGTGCCTGCTTTGTCATGTCTCTTGCTTTGCGCATGGCTGCGTGGGAGCCATGGAGCTCTTGTCCTACCATGGCGTCAAATGTATGCTTACGCAAATCCTCGGCAACTTTCCGTATCTATTTCATAGAAGTAGTTAGCGTACCTCGAACTCTCTTGCAGTCGTATTTCGAGATTATAGCCTGATCTCTTACCTCTGTAGATATACGGATTGCAGGTATCTTGGGGTACTCTTGGTCATTATGACCATTTGAAAGATATCTTCTCATGACGTTGTCTACAGCAGTATGTGTGGGTGCCGTGACGAGGATGCGCGAGTTTGGGTACCGATTTTGAAACTCTTCTATCATTTTTACGATAGTGTGCGTTTTACCTGTTCCTGGCAGGCCCCAGAGACAGGTCAGCGAATGCTGAACGGCAGATTCGACAGCTTGATTCTGAGTCCAATTCAGTGTGTTCTTGGGAACATTTTTCAAGCCCTCGTCCTTATCCCGGGGACGTAGTGAGATAATTGGACAGTCTTTGATACCAAGGATCAAACCGGCCAAACCACAAATGCTGTGCGTCTCAAGCGCCAAATTCAAAGTGGCGTCCAACATGACATTGGTGGTTGCAAACGGCCCGCACGAGCTCATTCTCCATGAGCACTGCTCTAGATAAGGGGGTAGTGGATGAAAGCATTGAAATTCAGCCCAACCAGGGCTGGACTGCGTGACAAGGGCATCCATGGAATAGACACTTGTTGAGAGTGAGCTCATAGGCGGCGATGCAGCTGTGAAACGTACATGAGTTGAAGACTGAGGTGCGCCGCTCTTGGAATCGAGACGGAAGTCGGCTTGAACTACGGGCCATCCATCATTGGTGTCGGCGACTCGCTTCAGTGATAGGAAACCCGGGCTCTCGCGGCGCTGTTCTATCGCCTCCTCAATATGTTGGATAGCAATACCGGTCAGATTACGGAAAAGGTACTGAACAAGCGCTGGTCGCTCCGGTACCAACCGCGTGGTTTCCCGGTCCAGGCCGCCGAGTATGTCTAGTGCCAGTGAAGACGAGCAGACCGTAAGGGCAATCAGCTCAATTAATCGGGTGCAGGCAGAAATTGAAAGAACACGGGCGCGCGCGAGTATCTGCAAGAAGGGCGAGAGCATCATTTCGTCGATCCTATTGGCTGAGAGAATCAAGGCTCGTAAGATATGCTCGACCCGGGTATCGAGCATATCCGCCAACTCTGTTGGAAGGCGTGCCCAATCCAGACGAGAGAAGGTTACTGCAAGGAAAGGACACTGGCCCAAGAAGTTGAGCATCTCTCCAAGAGCCAGGGCTGGACTGATTGCGCCGAAAAGCTGATTTTCAAAGTTGGCTAGCAGAAAGTCAAAGGAACGCCTTAGCATCTCCTTCTCGTCTCGGTCAAGCAGCCAGCAGAACAATGCCGCATACTGCTCCCGGGCTTCTAGGTTCACAAGTTTAGTAAAATTCCGATGTAAGACGATTTGGAAGATGTACTCGGGCTGGGTGCTCCAGTCGATATCCTTCACCGTTGGCGTTTTGTATTCTTTTGCGTTGTGCTCAAAAAGTGGCACTTCTTCCCGAGTATCAACATACTGGAGCCAAAGATCCAAATTTCGTAGTGAGTCGACGTCCCTGTTAGAGACGACGTATATCTCCTAATAGATAGAAAGTCAGAATGTGTGCTATACTACCCATTTAAAAGCCGTAACTCATTTGAAGGAGCCTGGTAACGAAAAAGAGAGCATGTTGCTTACCGCCCCTAGAACACCGTTCCTGTTCACCCGGCCCACATGATTCTGAAGGCTATGGCCGAACTTGTTTAGTGCTATGCTTGCACGAAAGTCACAATTGACACCGCTTTGGAGAGTTGCTTGTCTCATGTGTCTTTTGTCGGCTTCTGCTTTAAGGCTCCGATAGCTAGAGTCATCCGAAGCACCGCGTCCGATGAAGACCCACGTATTTTGTCTGCGATGATCGAATAGCTAGAAGACGTTACTATCGCAATATACCTGGTACCCTACTTTTGTCGGGAGGCTCAATCGACTGGATGTTTGAGCACCTTGGGAATGTGGAAACGCAAACAACCGGGCTTTATTGCCAATCTTGTAGTCCGTCGACGGTTGTATCTGCTGCGGAATGTAAATTGCAATCGTCAAGCGCTCGTCCACCCGGAATACGATGAGTTTCCGATGGAATACCTCGAGTGCTTTGGTAGCCCTATCGAGGAATACTGCAAGGCGGTCCCTAGACGAGGAGTAAAAGCACTTCCACCGGAGAGATGGGTAATGCAACTTGAAATCACGCAGCTCCGCCTCCTCCAGGAGAGTTGACTGGCAAAGCGCGTTGTGTACTAGGCTTGGGTACTTCTCCAATATCGGCAGTTGACACAATGCCCATGCCTTCTCTTCCGCTGTAAGAAGCGTGTATTTAAACAGCGGGGCGAATTCCTCAAAAGATACGTCGTTCCGAAGGCACCACCTACAAGTGAGCTGCATAAGCTCGAACTCAGAGATGGCATACTCATCTCGACACAGGAGCATCTCCACGGCGTGAAAGCTATAAGCGGAAAGATCGACGTTTGCGGCATTGGCTCCTCGCTTCTGGGCCTGCACAATTTGTCTTGCGGCCTCATGAAGCTGGTCGAGTACGAATGGTAGCGCTTCTGGAGAGGGCTCAGGAGGCTTTTCAAGCTTCAGTGGAATCTTAATCCTGTTTCCATCAACGCATGTCGAGAATAGCCGATTGAGCTCCTGGCACTGTGGGCTCATAGGACCCATGGACCTAGCCCAGCTAAGATAGAGATTCTTGATCCTGCCAAGCGAGACGTTGGTGTACTTAGAAAAGTAGACGAGACGATCATCGTCGGTAATAGGTTTGAAAGACACTGGTTCTTCAGCTCCGGGGTACTCAGCTGCCTGAGAGACTGTAGACGGAATGATATATTCATCCCAAGATACGAAGACTAGACGCCGGGTAACATTAGCTCGCAACAGCAGTTCGGTCAAAAGGCAAGCAACTCACACATAGCGCCGTCCAAGTCGCCTCCAGACATGAGATCAGCAGCCGGGCGCCTTCCTCTAGTTGAAAAGACGATACAGTCGACGAGATGCAATAACTCCCGCCTCTAGACTAGCTTAAACTTTTGCAAGTCACCGGGATGCAGACAGGGATTTCTTGTAACAATCACTTCTGTTTCCATCAGTGCGACGGGTCGCCCATCGCCTTCCATAGTCACGCGAACTTGGCACTCGCCCTCTTTCAGGACGCCCCAGGCATCGCAAACACCAAATAGTAGACGTGATTTTAGAATGAGAATGCGACAACGTTGCTCATTGCCTCGATCTTTAACCAGCTTAGAGTACTCAGTATTGACTAGCACCACAACACTAGGCTTGATAGCATCAAGAGACTCCAAAAGAAGTCGCTCAGCTAGCTCGTACTTATTCACGTACATCAAGAAACAAAACGCCACGCGAGGATCAATGGTAGCGCTGGCGAGAAAGTCAAAGTGTTGTCGTTGTTTGCGTAGTAGGACCTCTGTGGCGATGCCAAGCAAATGGAGCAGAAGAATGACTTCGTCATTCAAATAGCCGAATGCATAAGGCTGGTATATGTTTCAGTTGTCCAGTAGTTCTTGGAGGGAAGAAATGTCATCGAATAACAAGCATGACTGACGGACCTTGGAGTATTCAACAACCGAAAAGTTGTAATCATGCCCACCACTGAATTTCTTCATTGACTTGCGGACCTTCAAGACAGTATCGCCTCGTTTCATCGTTTGATCCACTGTTATGACGCCCTTGCATCCTCTGTATCTTATTTGGAAGACGGAAGGAGTGTAGCGAACGGTTCTGAAGACGATAGCAATTCTTCTTGCCAGATCTTGGGCCAGGCGTGGAGCTATGAGCCCGCACCCATCTGTAAAAATGTAATCTGCCGTTTCGATATCGACAATATCCTCGCACCGCTTCGGTTCAACGGATAAAGTTGTATGTGCCGTCGAGAACAGAAGACCAATCCTCTTCGCCTTCTTCTGCACCGTCTTCATTTTGGAAAAGTCACCCATGGCGTCCACTGTTCTCGAGATTTCCGCTTTCGTGGCAGCCAACAGAAGGCATGTGCGTGACTTGAGCTGGCTGTTGCTGTGGCCGAAGAAGTTATACAGTGTGCCATTAATGGATAGCCCTGCGCGCAGAAGCCTGACTATGTAGTCGCTGCACTCTCGTGGAGTCGATGGCTGCGTGCCCGAAAGATCGGTTGACGGGTTACTCAATGAGCGGAAGCCAGCAAACGACATGATTATCAATCGGTCGGGAGAAGACTGAGAGACGGCACGACTCGGAGATTGCGTCACGAGGCGGACCTCAAGCCGGTGATGAGATTCCTTCGTTGTCAGCATCACCGACTTGACTGAGCAGGCGTCATTGGTTTGGGTGGGGGATGGTAGTGATGGAACATGATAGTTCCATTCTGTGTCGTCGAGAGAAATCGACTCTTGTATCACTTGTCGGAATTCCTTTTGCGCGGGCGGTGCCATCGTGTCTAGTGAACGGAAGAAAGTGCTCTTTGGGAGAATGTGTACGGTCTACCCCTCGATATCAGAACACAAAAGTTAGCTCATGCCGACCAATGATACAACCATCTAACCCCGTTGATAACAAATCATAATGACGACATGCTACATTACACAGGTGAAGCATCATCCCACGGTTAACATCTACTGTGCTAATCTATCGCCTTGAGAGGGGGGAAGGCGGAGTGAATACACAGTAACTTCCTTTATCTAGATCCAGAATCTTGACCTCACTTGAGCCCCATTACGCCCAGCTGCTCTTTGAAGAATGTATCATGGAGCCCAACAGCCAACCCAACATCTGTATCATCGGCGCTCAATGCACAGGCAAAACAACCCTGGTCAATGCCTTGGAGACATATTTCACCACCGCGCAGCCACTCGCAACAGCATGCCCCCGCCCAATCGTTATCCGCGAAGTAGCCCGCTCCGTTCTCCAAGCCCACGCTTTGACGGCTGCTGATATTCGTTCCTCTCGCGACCGAACCCTCGAGCTTCAGAAACTCATCCTCCACGCCCAGGTCAAGGTAGAGCGTCAAGCTCTTCAAACTGGGGCCTGGTTTGTATCGGATCGCTCAGGCGTGGATCCCATCTGCTACGCGCTCACATATGCGGACAGAAAAGAAGCATCATTACTACTAGCTAGTGAAGAATGGGAAGAATTGAGGAATAGGATGGCAGAGGCTCTCGTCGTCGTCTGCGAGTCTGGCGCAGACTGGCTGAACGATGATGGTGTAAGGCTAATGCCACTTGACTCCAATGAATGGATGGAGCTGCACAACATGTTTTGTAAGCTGTTAGATGATCTAGGCTTGTCGTACGTGATCTTACCTTCGAAGTTAGTAGACCTTGATGGAAGAGTGGACTTTGTCTTGTCTAAGACACGTCTGTGTGGAGGACCCTCGTGACTGGCTATACTAGCCACCACGATGCGAGTTAACAGCGATTATAAGACTTATCCATCCTGTAGAGATGTTGCAGTACCGCGTGATCTCCGGTGGGAACGGAAACCCTTCGATCCTGTATTTCTGCCTAGTGACAAGATGAGGTTGATTGGCAGAAATGTCTGCTGACCTTAGTGATATGTTAAGAGCGGCGCTAGCGGCCAATCTGACTCGGCTGCTAGATGAATTCATTAAATCAAGACTTTAGAAGGACAGATGTCGGATGCTGCACTTGGTATTGATCGAAGACATTCGAGATGCTCAAAAAAGGGGTAGCTTGGCGGTGGATAAAACGGGTAAGTACTAGCGACTAAGTACAGATCGAAAGTCCAAAGAAAGCCGTTGATTAGGAACTTCCGAACTTGTTTAGACTGCCCACCGAATCCGACGTCGAGTGGGCCGCCGGTTTGAACCACAGGCCATCCAAATTATCGCTGTTGTCCAGGCTCTCTAGTGGAATAAGGCCTCAGCTTTCGCGATGGTGTTTTGCTGCCACCTCCACATGATCCATTAGAGTGAAACCCTATTTATAGTATGCGATATCAAACACCACTGCACGGACAGCAACACCCGCAGCAGGCGTCGGCAGAAAAACGTCTTCACCCATCCTATTCTGGACAAATGCCGGAGACCCTACGTACATAACGGGCTGAGGTAATGTGACCTTACCGGCCCGCCGGTGTCAAATGCCGCCCTATGCACCTGCCTATCGGACCTATCCACAATGCCGGTGCTCAGCTATATTGAATCAGAAACCGTCGTTCCCTTTCAACCTTAAACCTAATCGAACACGGCTCGTGGGAGAGTGGATCTGACATCCGCATTACCGCAAAAACAATCCCTGCTTAACCTCACCGCATCAGCGCTCTACTGATATCCATCATCTGAGCTTGATAGCCGCTTCTTTTGCAGCAAAACCCCAGCAAAGGCGCCGGGCGTACCGGAAACAGCGATAAAACGACTGGCCACCGCCAAGCCTTCCAGAACCATTAGCCATAGCCTACTAAGTACTTGTTCTGCCGACCGAACTTATTCAAGCCCTTTGGGCAGCAGCATAATTCTGAGGATACGCGTCTGGGATTTATCATTAGAACCAGTAAGAAAATGGACTTCTCTATTAACCGCCAGCAATCTGAGTATGCCTTGGCGGGACATTCAATCCGGTACGTGACCTTACATGGAACTTCGCCAAGAGCAGTGTTAGACCTGATCTGGGATTCAATACACCGAGGTCTGGTCTATCTGAGTGTTGCCTTCGGATTCTCTTCGAGAAGGTTCGTCCCTAAGTGGAAACCAACCCTCGTGATCCACGACGTGCTATACGAACTCATGTACACGTATCGGACTTGCCGAGAGAATAGGCCTCGGGTCGTCAACTGGACCATGTGTGAGTGTTCGCATTTACACGATGTCAACATGACCTAGGTAATCACAGGTATGAGAGGATCATATAGTGAAAGAATTGGAAAAGATCGGCTCGAGAAGTATAAATTATCCTGTTGATCCTGCGTTGGAACATTCGTAATTTTTCTCTTCATCACAATCATTCACCACTCAAGTCTTCGTTCACTTCAGTCTCCGTTCACTTTAGTCTCATTCACTTCAGCTTCCAAACACCAACAATTACCAAGCTCAAGGATCACTTCATTCAAACAAACTGTCCTTAAACAAAACCATCTCTATCACTATCGCCATGCAGCCCTCTACGATCCTCTTCACTCTCCTCGCTGCCTCCGGCATGACTGCCGCTGCGCCTAGCCCTGCCAGCTACAGCGGTAACCAAGACGGCGCCAGCCAATTCGTCGCTCGCCAGGACCCTAAGCTGAGGGAAGCGCAGAACAGACTCCAGGGAGCTCGCACTGCCTCGATGGAGGCCATTGAGACTGGCGGTGGCAAGGGCCGCCGTCTTGGCCAGATGAATTGCGGTACCTTGTGCAGTCAGTGCCAGACCGGGGCCGTCACGGCTGCTGTGGGAGAGATTGCCGTCTGCGGTGTTGCCACACTTGGTCTTGCTGCTGTCAGCGGTCCCCTTGGTGTCTTCCTTGAGGTTGTCGGATTTGTTGGGTGTGAGACTACGGTTATTGGAGAACTGAACAAGGCCGAGGCTGAGTGCCAGACTCTTATTGGCTAGAGCGGGACCAAACTGGGAGTTCACTTGGGTATTTCATGTAACAGTAGAATATAGAGGGTTCGGATTTAGGGTTGGTTTTGTTCCTATATTTAGAAAATAAAGCAGCTTGCTGCAGCATACTGCTTCACATCTCCTAGTTCTACATATTTATAATTTCTTAGCTTATTAATTCTCGGAAATCACTAAGGGGCCATGTGCCTACTCAAGTATTATCCGTCAGAATATATTGAGATGTCGCCGTCTTTATATAACTATTTGCCCGACCCGTCCGTTGCCCTATATATTACTCCCTACCTAACTTGAAAATTTCGATATATTCCTTAATATCTCTAATTAGCCTATAATATTTAATTAGAAACTACTTAATACTTTAATCTCTTTATATTTATATTTAATATCTACTAGAATACTAAAAGTCTTCTTTACATCTCTAAATCTTATTCATACCAGTTATGCTCCTATACTCTCTGCGCAGCGAAGTCTTTAATTGCTTAAATGCCTTCTTCCTTTTCCAGGCAGGGGAGAGCCACCTAAACTTTCAATAAAAGTGTTAGATCTAAAGACTATCTTCATCTGTTTTCATAAAATATTTCGTAGGTGAGTGTGGCTTGTCTTGTTTCTCTATCTTCTCTATATTATATAGATATTTTTAGTTAGTCAAACCCCCTATCATATTGAAGCCTAGGGAGAAAACCCTACCTAAACTCTAGAACTCCTCCTTTTTGCTCTCAAAATAGTCAACTAGTTCATCCTAGACTTTAAGGTTCATTTTGAGAATTTCTTTATAGATATAACTAGTTAATATTTCTAATAGGAAGGTAATACTGCAACTCTTATAACTAGATATAATAGCTATTTTATGCTTAGAGATTAGCTTCTTATTAAAGTAGTCTTCTATACTTTTACTAAGGTACTCATCACTAGGCTTCTAAGTAGAGTAGTTAGTAGCATTAGACTAGCAGTTAATATTATATTTATTATTGCAGTATTTAAGGTTTTTAACTTATAGTAAATAGCATAACACTTCAATAGCTAAGCCTGATTTTTCAAAGGGACAGAAGTTTTCCAGGGTGATTTGCAGCCATCTAGTGGAGGGAGGCTGCTTAACAGCTCTCTCAGTCAGATAAAGAGAGACGTGAAAGTCATAGTAGTCATAGAAGGGAGCAACCAGGCGTTTTCTCAGATTGCCTAAGACTATCTCCTCATCCACATGACACAGTTCGTTGATTTCGCTGCTGGTCTGTCACAGAGAAATGTAGGTCCAGTAGTCTGGTACTTCACGGACGATTTTCAACTGAATTTCTTGTGGGAGGTTGAGGAAGGGAAAAGGATAGTCGCAGCATTCGCAGTCCGATTCGCGACGAGTCATCAGACTCGTCGCGAATCTAGTCGATGTTCTTAGATATGATTGTTTTGCGAGTAAAGGATGTGATGAAAAACGGCTACGAGCGAATAAAAGAGATAATGAAGCTTGACTCCTTGTTGGAAATGTTGGAAATATTTAAAGGGGGTTACACTCACTGTGCCGCTTGCTGGAAGCGCTGTGGCGCTGCATGTCAGCTGTTGCCTGCCTGCGCCCGACGCCTTGATGACGGTAGAGGTGCTTGGCGGTTAGTTGGCTAAAGCCGAGAAAGTCGCGCTTGAGTATTGACACATGAAACGGTCGCGAAATTCGAATTAATATGACGATGGAACAAAAAACTATCAAGGCTTGGCAGTGCAGTGTCGTAGTCGTTGTGTGCTTTGTCTCGCGTTCATTAAGTAAGTAGAAGAAATCTCGGAATTGTTCAGGCCGTCAGGAGCTGTTCCGTTCAGCCAGAAACTCCCATTCGTCTCCCAAAGTCCCGAAACACATCGATTAAGTGGCCGCTATAGGCCTTTTCAGTATAAAGTCTGCAATTCTCTATAGAGGCTAAAGACTCGAATTCTATAAGCTGGGTATAGAACGTAGTCTGCTTTATAAACTGGCTTCACAGCATGCAGCAGCCTCTTCACCTAGGTGTCACATCAAGACTAATAACAACGTAAACCCTATGTATATGGTTATACCCACTCGAAATCTCATCCTGTAGCAGCCGGAATCCGCAATCCCTTCCCTCCACTCAAAAGCTGTACCGAATCTTTGCCAATCCGCCGTCTGATCCCATCGGGCTCATCTAGTCCCTTGGCAGCCTGTTCTCTCATGTCCTTGTCCAACTCGATCCAAAGCGGTACCAGCGCATCGTCTTTCCAAGGCCGTACGTCGGGCTTTCTTGCCGTCCTGATCATCTCGGTCACAAGATAAAGAAAGGAGAGCAGCACCATGACTATCTGAAACGTGATCCAGGGCCATCGCACGACGACGTTGACCTGGTTTACGTATGAGGTTCCTCGGTACCAGGTGCCGCGCGTTGTTGGAGTGGAATTCGCACGGGCGTCGTTAGACAGACTCCTTGCGACCTTGGCGATGAACGAGTCCATATCGCCAAAGGCTTCATGCAGAGCCTTTCCGCGCGTCGTTCGCGTGTCATAAAACGAAACGCTCCCTTCAGACAGGTCGGTTATAGATGCATTACCATTGAGGTCCGAGAAGATGAAGGGCTCAATCACTTTGAATTCCTCGGCCGGGTCTGCGGAGAATGAGTCTGGGAGGTTCTGAAAGGTCCCTCCACCGTAGTCGGCGTCCAAACGTGCTTCACTCCAAGCTCCGACAACCTCCTCTCTCAGGATGCCTGCGTCTACACGCACTTCATGAGCCTCAACGCAGTACCAGAGACCGCAGTGGTATGCCTGAGGGTCTTCCGGGATGGAATAATTAAACAAATCTGATGATACGTTGAGGGAAGTCCCAATGACCGCAAACTCGGCGAATATTATGCGGTCTTCTCTGGGACCTCCAGGAAATGGGACTATGTCCGTTTCGCTCTGAAGCCACAAAGTCTGCATTTGGAAATATTTTAGCTTCAGCCCGCCTTCGACAGCATCGACATCGATACCATCGCAGGGCCGAAAACCAAAATTGGCCCCCTTGGACAGAACGACACCGCATGAGCTTGGGTCCCGGTCTAGAACTTTAATACGGCTCGTGGCGTTGTCGCAAGCGCCACAGACACCAATGGTAGGAATGATTGGCCACGTACAGTTCCCCGTTGGACAGACCACTTCTAGAAAATTGACATGCGTGGATAGGAATCCCGCGCTCAAGGCAAGATCGGTCGAGAATGGCACTTGATATGAGTTAGCAACAGTGTATCATGGACACTGCGGTTAATAGGGAAGAGTTACGCACATTGTATTGAGGTTCCACTTCCATGCACTGTCGTCGTACGGGGGAACACGGGTCCGGGGGCTGGAAGTCCAGAGGCATCAAGATCCGGGACATTGTCAATTCGCATTGTTATCAGCTGCTGAGCAGAGATGCCAATGCCCAGGGTGGCAATGGTAAGAACCCCTCCAAGACAGGCAATGTGTCTATAAAGGCACTCACGATGTCAGGTGGAATACAAAATCAGCAA